>NC_081411.1:724467003-724767003 GCF_030272615.1 Cryptomeria japonica | reverse complement strand
CAAGAGTAGGACCACTTGGATGTGTGCCACAAATACCTTCATGAAGCTCTTGCAAAGCGGAGTCAGATTCATTATGATCAAGGTAAAGAAGAAGAGTACCATCTAGACCTCGACGGTACAAAGTATCAGTAGTAAGAGTATAACGGGCGGCTTGCCAGATAAAGTTGTGTTTTTGGTTTTAGGATAGGTCAATGGGTAGGATATTGCTCTTAAGATAGTTGTATATCAATCCATATAATGGAGAGTCCAAACCGGTCAAGGCATAGATAACATGGGAATCAAAATGGTCATAGGCTGGGGAGAACAGTTGCTCTACCAGAAACTCATAATGATTCTGTTGCTCTACAATTTGTAGTAGTGAAGCGATAGTAGTCATTGCATCAGCTGCTTTGTTATCCAACCTTGGTATTTGCTCGAAGGTGATGTGTACAAAATATTGTTTAAAATCATCCACCATTCACTTGTATGGTAGCAGCTTGTCATCCTTTGTTTGATAGTCATTGTTGATTTGATTGATGACTAGTTGTGAATCTTCATAGACTTTCAATTCTATGATTTTCCATTCTACAGCCATTTTGATGCCTATAACCAGTGCCTCATATTCAATAACATTATTTGTGCATGGAAACATAAGCCTATATGATCTTGGTATGGTGTGCCCTTCAAGAGTGATGAACAAAATGTCAGCACCTGAGCCATGTTGAGTAAATGATCCATCAAAGTATAGGGTCCATTGTTTGGTAGAGATAGTAAGAACATCTCTGTCTGGAAATTCGATCTCCATAGGTTGTTTTCCAGGTAGTGGTGCTTCAGCCAGTTGATCTGCAATTGCTTGTCCTTTGATAGCTCATCGCTTTGTGTAGTGGATATCAAATTCACTGAGAATCATGATCCATTTAGCCAATCTACCTATAAGAGCTTCTTTACTGAGTAAATATTTGAGAGGATCAATTTTTGCAACTAGCTTAATGGTGTGAGCTAGCATGTAGTGTCGAAACTTTTGAGAGGCAAATACCACTATTAGACAAGCCTTCTCAATGAATATATAGTTGAGTTCATATCCATTCAATGTCTTGTTGATGTAGTATATAGCTCATTCTTTGCCTTGTTGATCCTCTTGTGCTAACAATACCCCTAGTGATATCTCTGTTGTTGAAATGTAGAGAATAAGTGGCTTCCCTGCTATTGGTGGTACTAGAACTGGTGGGTTTATTAAATACTGCTTGATTTGATAAAATGACTTGGCACATTTGGCTTCCCATCTGAACGGTACATTTTTTATGTAGCAAATGATTGAACGGGAGACTTTTATCTACTAATTGAGCGATGAATTGTCTGATTGATTGGAGCCGTCCTTGTAGAGATCTGAGCTAACTGATGTTCTTTGGTGGTGGCATCTCCATAATGGCTTGTACCTTTGCTGGATCCACTTCAATACCCTTAGTTGAAACTATCTAACCTAGTAATTTTCCTAATGTAACCCCAAAGACACACTTCTTAGGGTTGAGCCTGACTTGGAATTTCTCCAATCTGTCAAAAATCTTTTCCAAGATGTTTAAATAATTTGCTCTGGTGAATGATTTAGCTAGTAAATCATCCACATAGTCTTCCATGAAGGTATGCATCATGTCATGAAAGATTATCATCATAGCTCATTGATAAGTTTCTCCTGCATTCTTTAAGCCAAAGGGCATGACATTCTAACAGTATGTTCCCCAGGGATAGGTAAATGTTTTTCTATCTTGATCCTCCAGGGCTATCTTGATTTTATTATAGCCTGAAAAACCATCCATTAGTGATAGCATTGCATGGGCTATTGTGAGGTCTACAATTATGTCGATACTGGGTAAAGGAAATTCATCCTTGGGATAGGCTTTGTTGACATCTCTAAAATTAGTGCATATTCTGATACTGCCATCTGGTTTTGATACTGGCACAATGTTGGAAATCCATTCAGCATAGTCAATAGGTCGAATGAACCTGACATCTAATAGTTTATGTAGTTCAGCTTTAACCATAAGCGCCACATGTGGTTCATCTTTCACAATTTTTTCTTGACTGGCTTAGCTCCTAGAGTAATGGATAGGTGATGCATGATCAATTGTGGATCAATCCTAAGTATATCTGCATATGACCAAGAAAAGTTGATTTGCTTTTCTTTAAAAAAATTTGATAAACTCTAATCTTTCTTCCTCTGTCAAAGATTCTGCAAGGTGTATATTTTTGGTTGCTTCTGTAGTACCAATGTTGATTGATTAAGTAGGCTCAATCAATATGGGTGATTGCTCATGATAAAGCTCAAGAAGAGTGTCAATTATCCCATCCTTAGGTGCCTTAAAAAGGTTTTCACCCTTATATGCATCCTTTATTTTTACTTTTTTGTGATCTATTGCTGCCATTGACTGGTTTTCAGTAGTAGATCCTTTATTTTGTTCATTTTTGCGACTGAGAGACTTGGCACTCCCCTGATTGTAGATGTCATTACTTTGTTCACTGGTAGAGTCTGTCTCCAGGTTAATAGTACATAAGTAATGGATAATGGATTCGTCATTTGGAAAAATTGGTATATCATGAGTTTCAGGTTCATCCCAATCTATGAGGTCAAGAAAGACCAGTGGTAAGGAGTCATTTGGTGGATCAAGTTATGTTGTTGTAAGTGTCAGGACGGAGGTATCATCATGATTGGCCGAGGTGTTAAAGAAGTTAAGGATTTTGTCGAGGTCTTTGATGGTATCATCTTTTGTATAGACTTGCTCATAATGTCACTGCTCATTTTCCTTGGCATCATAGATATTTTGTGGACCAAATTCAAGTGGTCTAGATTCGGTGTCGCATTCTTCTTGAGAGATGGACGTATTACTATCATTTGCACAAATATCTTCAGTAACATTAGAATAGCTACCCCATTCATGTTCATTGGAATCAATCTCAGAGGTATTATCCCATATTCTAGCAGTGTTGTGAACTGGTATGTTGTAGGGTGAGAACAAGTCTTTGATAATTGATACAAGTTTGATAGTTTTCTCTGATTCTGTGTCAGATCCTACTTCTACTTTTTGCATTTGTTCATATAATGTCTCTCCTCAGGGAGGAATGATGTTATTAGGAGGTGATTCTTCTTTGTTGGATATTGGTTCTTGAATATGATGTGCTTCTATAGTAGATGCTTCTTTCTCTTGATTGATAGGTTGCCTTTGATATTGCTTTTGTTCTTGATGTTCACGTTCTTTATGTATTGTCTCAGCTGACTCAAATAGTGCCTCCTGCTAGGAGTCTTCTTTGTATTTCTTCTTTGCTTTCCACTGAGGTTTTTGACATTTGCATGGTGCCCTCTTTGGTAGTAGAGTGAGTTCAAAGCCCAATCCCTTTTTGTCTTTACTAAATTGTGAAGGAGGATCCAATGGTTTTGTGACGCCTTCCTGATGTTTTCCAATAGGTCCTTTGCCATTGTATCCCATTTGTTGCATGATTAAGTAGCCTTTTCCATACAAGTGTGTCAGTATAGCTACCTCCACAGTAGCCACTCTATCTTCTTCTTCATCTTTGTACAACCAACTAAGGATGTCCTTTTCCTCTGATTCATGTGCTAGAGTGCCTAGTTGGATAAATGTGCCATCAAACTTGGTGATGGGCTGGATTGCTTGATGTGTTGATGTTGTAGGTAATCCATGAGATTTAGGTGATGTTGGTAAGTTGGTTAAACACATGGGTTCCAAAGAGTACTCTCCCATTCCTTGCTCTTTGATTTTCATTTTTTGCTTGAAATCCATAGATAGTGATGTAGAATTTTCTTGTTGAAGATTTGGGTTGAGTAACTTTGTTTTTCTCTATTATGTGGAACCAAGTTATCTTGGCCTGCCCCCATAGCATTACAATGTTGAAAAGGATTATGATCTGTTGATATGGAAATCTCTTGTCCATTGTAGGGGAACGTAACACACTGATGATAAGTAGAAGGTACTGCTTGCATTTCATGTATCCAAGGTTGACCCAACAAGATATTGTATGTGAGGTCTATGTCTAAGACTTGGCACATAGTGTCTTTTTGTATTGGTCCAACTTGAATTGGCAACATTACTGTACCTTTAGATGATCTTTCTTCATCATCATATGCTTTGATAGTGATCTTTTTGCATGGATCAATATATTTCTCAGAGAAGCCTAATGGATGGATAATTTTTAAGGTACAGAAATTGAGTCTAGATCCTCTATCTATTAATACTCTTTTCACTCGATGCTTGTAGACCAAGACTTCAATGTGGAGTGGAGTATTGTGTGGATGGCTCAATGAGCTACCATGGCTTGGAATTTATCAGCATCCAGATCTTGAGGTACATTTGTTTCTAGTAACGCTTGTTCCAATATATCTTTGTGTTTTGGCGAAAGTTTCAGCAACTCTAGTATAGATATTTGAGTAGGAGTTTTGCGCAGTTGACTGACTAGATCATATTGAATTTTGGGTACGGTGTTCACTGTTGACATATGCACTTTCAAGACATATTTTTTAGCTCTGGTTGTTACGTTGACAGATTCATGTTCACGCTTATCTCTGATTGTGATGGTGTTACTTGATTGTCTTTAGCTGATATATGATTGATGGTGTTATTGTATATGTGATTGATATGAGCCCCACGTGTATCATTCAAGGTTGAAGCTCCATCCTTGTTGTAGTTTGGAAGTGGATTTTTAAAGGCCCCATGGTCGCTATTTGTCTTGAGACCATCAACTGTTAAATCGCCTCTATTGATCATGTCTTGAACAATGTTTTTCAATCTCACGCAATCATTGGTTTGATGACCTTTGTTACGATGAAAATCACAAAAGTGATTCATTCCACTAGGGTGGTTTGATTTGTGGTTCAAAGTTGTTGATTGCTGGTAAGGAGATAATTTTGTTTGCCAAGAGTTCTCTGAATGTTGACTCTAATGATTGCCCCAGTGGTGTGTAAATGTATTTTTGAAAGTTGTTTGCATTGCCTCGTGAGTTTGGATTAGGTCCTTGATTGTTATTATTGTTTTGGAAATTGTTGGTGTTGTTTGTGTCAAGTTGATCTTGATTGGTATTTGGTGCATAAGTGTTAGTGCCTTGGTTAGCACCTTTGGGATTCTTTGTAGCTTGAGGATTACCTGATAATGCAAGCACGGGCTGCTTTGATTTTGGATCATTTGATTCATTTCCTCCTTCAGTTCCATTGTTTTTGTTTCTGGTCCAAAATCTAGATTTGTCTAAGTTGTTGTTATTTTCGTTGTTGTAGTTGGATGAACTTGTTACTTCTTTCAAGAATTTTAACATTCCTTTCTTGACACATGCCTCTTCTACTTGGGTGCCATTATCAATCAACTTGGCAAAAGATGGTATGCATTTGAGTTTGAGTCTATAACTCATCTCGCTATTCAAGTTGTTGATGAAAATTTCCATCTTTTCCTTTTTGGGCACATCACAAGGATATCTCAAAACCATACATCGCCAATGTTGAAGGAATATCATGAATGTTTCATTATTTTTCTGCTTGGTATTACAGACATCTAGCATAGTGATAGCATGTTGAATGTTATAGGAATATTGAGTTATGAATTTGTTGACTAGTTCATCAAATGATCTGATGGGAGGTGTGATTTTGGATAACCATTCCATTGTTTTCCCTCCCAAGCTTCTTGGGAATAACCTCATCAAATAGGTGTCATCATGGGCGAATTCAAGACTCATTGTACAGAATTCTCAAACATGATCACGGGGATCACTTTTCCCATCATATTTGTCAAATTTGGGAACGTCTGAGTTTGGAGGAAAAGCTACCATGTTTAACCATCTATCAAAAGGATAAGGACAAATTTCAGTTAAGGAGTACTGTATTGTTGTCCCTTGTTGCATGTCTTGCATTTGTCTTTGTAACATTTGCATTTGTTGAGTGAGAGCAATCAAAGGTGCATTATTTTTTTGAGGGAAGAGTTCTTCCCTTGCTTTAGTTCTAGGCTAAAATGGTGTGTGGAATGGTATGTTTTGCTCAGGGATATTTTGCTCAAGGATATCTTGCTCAGGGTCACGTGTTTCTTCCTCTCTTTATCATTCTTGATATTCATAATGTCGAGATCTTGTTCTAAAAATGTCAGTGTCCAAATCTTCAGGAAGTTTAACTCCTTTGCTTTTAAGCATGAGCAGATATTTTTCTTTGTCATTTTCCATGAGCCTTTTCACAAGCCTTTGAAATGAAAGGCTTTCTTGACACTCTTGAAGGATTTCCTCAGTAATTTCAGTGTCCTCTAGATGTGGACCCTCAAAAGGATTTGATAATCTCTGATTCATGTTGGATTCCGATTGCATTTCACTTTGTTTGTTTCGTTGAGAGTGAGTAACAGTGGGCATCTAGTAGAAGCTTTATGTGACAAAAGGAACAAACTCTTATTCAATGTTTTTCTCAGGGGTTGGTGGTTCAAATCGAGGTATGTTGTAAGTGATGCACTCTTCGGGAAAGAAGGCCAGATTAATCTTCCCTCCTTGATTTATGCATTGACTGAATGCTGATTTTTTATAGAATGTCCTACTCCTTAAGGGTTCCTTGTCAAATTCGTTTGTTTTGTTTTGAAGATACAAGCGTATATGACAAATGAATGTGCGATGAGATTTGAAGAGTTGGCGATTGATGTATAAAAATTTATTTCTTTTGGCAAGTTTTGAAGAACTCGGTTGTTGTTTCTTCAACTTAGTGTTATGATAAATATTCTTTCTTCTCAGAATATGAGGATTAGTCATGCACAAGCAATCAATGGTTTCCTTTGATTTGTTTTGGATTTAGCTTGTTTTTGGAAACTCAAATTTTACTTTATCAAAATGAAGGTTTAGATGCCCCCTCACGACAAAGTGTGTCAAATGATATGGAATACGAGCTTTCCCGATATGGAAAGTCGATTTGACAACTTGGAGTTTTAAAACAAGTATGTTTTGGGATAGAAATCCGTTTGATTGAAGGACTTGTTTGACACTTGTGATGATGTTTCCTGGTTTTGATAGGAGAGATATGTTTATCCTATGACTAGTTTTAGACTTTGGACAATTTTGTTTGATGGAAATTTTGCTTTAGAAATAGCTTTTGATACTCTATTTTTGGTTTTCTGCTTGATGAAGTTCAGGCTGATGAAGGAAAGCTTTTGAAAAAAAATTTCAAAATTGACCTCTATTTTGCCCCCTATTTTTCTGATTTTGGATATGCGCTAAAACAGAGATGCAATGCACTATAAACATTTCTCAACGCGCTAGCAAAAATACTCCACACACTACACTGCCCCCTAATATGTGCTAATTGGTTTATTTTGATTTTGCCTTAGTTCAAAAGGTTATGCGCCAATATGGGCCGCCTATGCGCTAACTGTTAAACCCTACGTGCTAAGGTTTAGTTTCCACACGCTAAGTTGATGCTTCAATGTGCTAAACTATTTTCAAAACACGCTACTTGAAACTGCTAGTTTTGGATTCTGATGAAGCACTAACATTTACACTTGATGTGCTAAGGTGAAGGTCTAATGCGCTAAAAGATGGTTTCTACGCACTAAGAAGTTGCTCTTACGTGCTAAACTTCCCTGATAGTTTTGACTCGGTTGTTTTTCTACAATTTTAGGAATTTTGCTTTGATTTTTTTGTGCTAATGGATGATTTCTGAAGTAACAAATGAAAGCACGGCACCAAAGAGACAACCATTTTTCTTAATCTAAACAATAAGTGTATGTTCTGCAAGGATGTGTTCAAATCCTCAATGTTTTGACAGGTTTAGATACAACATGCACTTCAATCAGACTCTTTATTCAAGGGTCATAAGCAATATCATAGCCCACTAGTCTTGATACTCCGTCAACTCAAACAGTCGTGTCACCCCCTAGGGGGTGTCCATTTTTTTGCATTTTGCCAAAAATTAACTCAAAGTGAATTGCTTCACAATTGAGTAGTTATCTTGGGAGATATATGGTGAGCGATCTTGGGGGTGGATTCTTCCCCACCCTTGCACTATGATATTGCAAATGTCTGGATACTAACTTGGCTCAAAGTTTCTATGCTAAGGTTCGTAATCAGGCTTCCCATTCGGCCGTTAGTGATAAACTCCCTCAGGAGGCTTCCCAACCTTTAGAACAAAGGCTTTATGTATCTAAAGGATACTGGGGGAAGGCTAATCGCTGTGTGCAATCGTTGAAAAGGACTTTCATCACTTTCCACTTTTGATTATAGTGGGTTGGAACACTTGGCTTCAAAGTCGTTTCCCACTTTAGGTCATTCCCTTCACACCGGCCAAAAATGGCTTTAAGAGTTTTTCAACCCCTCGGAAAGGTAGGCCTGCTAAAGGATTTATTGCTTGAAGTAAAGAAAGCTTTAAGAGTGGTTTGACTTTTTGATCACCTAATTAAGGGGAGAGCATATACCTTCCACTTTCAAGACAAAGCACACAAGTTCTTTTTAGCCTTTTAAAACAATGATTTGCTAACTCTATATGGAGATGTTGCTCCATGAAAACATGGTGTTCCTTTTAACCTTTCAAGGCAATGATTTTCTAATCTATTAAAAAGGAACTTGGTCAACAAAATAAATGTGATGTTTTGTCAACAAAAGAAATCGATTTGAAAGGGGAAGATCTTCCCTCTTTAGTTGCAAATGACTTTTTGGACTTTGTGTGATTCTTTACCTTGCAAAAACTTAAAATAGATCCTTTTATGCACCAAAGGATGGTGAAGTTCTTTTTAAGCCATTTGTTTGCAAAAATTTGAAAAATTGATTTGTTCTTTTTAAGATCCAATTTAAAAAATTTCTCTCCTAGAAAAGAAAGGAAAAATTGTTTTGTGGTTCTTTTTAAAGCCCAAACAAAGTGAGTTCAATTTTATCTAACAAGAATCAAAAAGATTTATATTTTAACTAACTTAACTAAGCTAGTAAAAATTTAAACTATTTATGATCCTAGAAGTAAAATTAAGCTCCCATTTGCAAGAAACTGTTAAAAAACCTGCAAGATACCAAGTAAAATCGTTAGAAAAATTTGTGGGTTTGGTGGACTTCAACAAGTCTAATTTCACATCCAGTTACAATTTTTCATTTTTCCTCTGTCTGTGATGCGCTATAGAAAAGACTGTATGCGCTATGATATAATCAGGATGCGCTATCTGACAAACCCGATGCATTGAACTATTTCCAAATGCGCTACTCTGTTATTCTCCCGCGCTGAGACCTACAGGAAAATGTTAGTCAGGATGATGCGCTAAGGTATGGTCCACACATGTCGGGGAATGAGTCTCACGCGCTAAATAGTGAGCCGGATGCACTGAAAGATAAACCAGATGGGCTAAGGGATGCTCCCTACGCGCTTGTTCCTGTTTCTCACGTAACTACAAAAGTGTTTATTTTTAAAAACCTATTTGATTAATGGGGTAGAGCCCCACGTTGGGCACCAGAAATGGGTGTGGGAAAAGTGGGTAAATGAAACTTAAAATGCGAGAATGTGGTCTCAAAGAGGCTTGTTCACACACCCACGGGACTTCCTACTGTAAGTTATGGAGTCATGAAGAATGAATCAACTTCCCAAGGATGGTTCCATGGTTCTCTATCTCACAAGGTCCCTCAAGCCAATGCCTTTGCTCTCAAATCACTAAGCAAAGTGGCTTAGGGATGACTAATGCAAGAATGAGGGATGCTTACGATTGATTTAATTATGAAATGCATCCTATCTATGCATGATTCTACAAATGCAATAAACTAGATTATAATATGACAAGATTAGTAGCAATACTATCCTAACATGATATACTAGTTCATGATTTAAGCTAATGATAAAGGAAATAGTCTAAACTGCTTATTAGATTAATTCCTATTACAAAGAGAAGCTAGATGTATCGATAAATTTGAGCATAAATGAGATACTAAAAGCTTGCATGGATCCTTAAAATGGAGGAATGAGAGCTCTATTTATTATAAAAATAGGGCAATGGATGGTCAAGATTGGAGTTAATCAAGGGTCAGGATTGAAAGTTATCAATCCATGTTTACAATTTTCATCAATGAAATGGTGACAATTGTCAACATAAGACTAGTTGAGAGGAGACGAAAGAAGCATTAAATGCTTGAGAAGACCTTATGGTTACCTTAGGAGGTAAGGGTTAAGGTTAGGTTAGGGTTATCCAATGGATAAAGCTTGTATCGAAGGGGTAAATTCTTGTGCAAAGGTTAAAGGGATAACCATGGTCAAAGCAATGAATGCTTGATGAGACCCCTGGGTTAGATGGAGGTTAAGTTATTCAAAAAGTCTCTAACCATGCCACTAAGGGTTAGTTAACCATTAATGGTTTGAAGACTTTGGGGACATATTTGTAAGAGTCCTTCCAAATTTGGGGGTATTCAACAAGTTAGCTTGTTGAATGGATAAAGGCTTGAATGCTTTTAGAAGACTTTACTCCAAATTTCAGAAGTGACCTCCTCAAATTTAGGGAAAAGGGATAATGGATAGGTTTGTGCTAATTGATTAGTATTAGATGGATTCTAGAATAAATTAGGAATGGGGTTTAGGATGCAAGTGGAAGATGTAGGAAAATGCAAGTGGGTGGGAAAAATAGAATTTAATTAAAATAAAATTAATTTATTTCAACTGGGGTTGCAAATTTGCATTTGTAGGATTTTGCAAGTGGGGGGATTTTAATTAAATGTAAATTTAATTAAATGGGTTAGAAGGGGGATTTTAATTAAATGTAAATTTAATTAAATGGGTTAGAAGGGGGATTTAATTAAATGTGAATTTAATTAAATGGCTTAGATAGAAGAATGGTATATTAATTAAATCTTAATTTAATTAATTAGAAGATTTAAGAATAATTAAATGAATAAAATTCACTTAATTCATTGTACAACTTTTATGTGTCTACACATAGCATGGACCTAATTCAAATTATTAAATGATTATATCTACCGGAAATCACGCCAAGATCAACCGCAACACGCTACACCACTAGAAATATCGCATAACACGTAAATCATCACCGATTCATAGAAATCTCCAAAAACTCACACAATGATCAATATGGATTGTAAAAAAAAAGTAGGACATGACTAGGAAACACCAACAAGCACGTTAGAATCATCTGGAACAGTTGCACCAACACCTCTTTTCAAATTTTCATCGGTCAACGTCTCAAAGCCCAAGAACATAACCAATCAGTAATTGTCACGAAGAAAGATAAATTGTGAAGAACCAAATCATGAACCATCTAAAATGAAGATATACAAGATCATCCCAAACAATAATCCAAAGTCTCAGCACAAAATCTGATCACACCTAGAAAATATCGAAGGAAATACCGGATTCTGCAAAACAGTGATCAGAAAACCAAACTACAAAACCGGATCAAAATCTCTTCCCAAACTCATGGGAATATGTTGACATCAATGACAACGACATATCCTAGCAACAGTAATGAAAAACCAAATCTAACAATCTCCCCCTTTGGCATTGATGGCAACATATGAATGTGAAAAACAGTCAATGCAAAGAAAGAAGATATCACCAGCAAACTCCCCCTAAGATCAAGATAGATAAAGCAGTTTTTCACATGATCTCTCTCCCTCTTTGACAACAATGTCAAAGATCTCCAAAATAGAAAACCAAAATCTCTCCCAAAATAGAATCATGAATCTCTCTCCCCCTGGGACACACAACCAAATAAACAAACTACTCTAGTAAAAGAGCAACGCCAACTCATCAATCCGAATAAAAGAACAAGGCTCTGAATTCCACCAGATCAATGCAAATCAATGCATCTAATTCTCATCAGGAGGTGTGGATACCCATAACTTGTCTCTCAAATAGACAAATGTATCTACAAGAAAAGGCTTAGTGAAAATATCAACAATTTGTTTCTTTGTAGATACATATTCCAGCTTCACTTTTTGTTCACCGACTTGCTCTTTCAAGTAGTTATATTTAATTGATATATACTTAGTCTTTGAATGTTGCACACCGGATTCATAGACATGTTTATAGCACTGGAATTATCACAATATATAACATTAGGCTCATCATAAATAACTCTAATATCTTTCAACATTTGCTTCATCCAAACTATCTGAGTGCAATTACAAGCAGCAGTAATATACTCAGCTTCAGCAGTAGATAATGTGTGTGTGAAAAGTGGACCTGTATCTGTATCTGGAATACACAACACTTCAATTAAGTCATTAGATGCATGGTTAGACAGATATAAACATGAATATGAAAACCATAACAAATCGACCCATTACCTTCTAAAAGATGCGAGTATAAGATTGCTCTCAGATTTGTATAAGCAATCCAGTGACTAGACAACACCAAGATGAAGGATTTTAATCTATATGAGCATGATATTAATGCTAGATGGATGAAAGATTAATCTAACAAGATTTAAGCAATAAATGAGATAAATATGTATGCAATATTCTCAATAAACCTAGAGCAAAAATAGTATAATAACAATATATTCTCCAGGATCTTTGAATGAGAGATGAGAGCCTGAATTTATAGAAAATTCAGAAAGAAACCAAAGGCTGAGATTAAATTATGATGAGCGGTCAAGATTTTCCAAGAGGAAGCACAATCCAGGTGAATTGATGTGATTGGATGCTTTTCTCAGTTTTAAAGGAAATTGAACTAAAATTAAGATAAAATCAAGAAAAAACTGATTTATTCTCTACTTCATTCAATTTTAATATTTAATTGTTTTAATTGCTTTCTTTGAGATTATTTATCAATTTTTAATTTGTTTTTTTCAAGATTATCTCCAATTGATTTCTTTTCTCAATTTTTAATTCTTTTTTGGTCAATTAATTCCTTTTTTGATTTGTTTCCTTTTTTGAAGATTTGTGCTCATAATTTCCAATTCCTCTTTTTTTATTTGTTTCCTTTTTTGAAGATTTATGGCAATTTTTATTTATTTTTCAAATTAATTCCTCTTTTTGATGATTTAATGGCAAATTGATTTATTTTATTTAATATGCAAAAGATATTTAATTAAATAAATAAGATAATTGTTTAAAATGATTTACTTGGAATTATTTAATTAATATTGAGTGATTAATTTGTCATGTGACATTTGATGATTTTAGAATTAATTGTGTGCTCAAGATTTATTTAATTGCCTTTGGTTAGGACCTTGGTGATGTTGTTGAGATTAGCGGCTCATGGTTTAGATGACCATTTTTAGGGTATTACAGATAAAGATACTGAATCTTGTTTCTTGTTAGCCCATGAAACCAACTTCTTACCTAAAAATAATGCTCCATCGGTAGTACTCTTCCAGTCATCAACATCACCAACCCAATCTACATCAGTATAAGCACACAACATGAAATCATCATTCTTTGGATACCATAAACCATATTCCTTAGTTCCCTTTAGATATCTGAATATTCTTTTAACAATAATGACATG
Source organism: Cryptomeria japonica (assembly GCF_030272615.1). Taxonomy (NCBI): domain Eukaryota; kingdom Viridiplantae; phylum Streptophyta; class Pinopsida; order Cupressales; family Cupressaceae; genus Cryptomeria; species Cryptomeria japonica. The sequence goes on along the minus strand of NC_081411.1, from coordinate 724,753,580 downwards.
ACTCTTCTTCATATCAGCTTGATATCTAGCAGCCATATACACAGCAAGCATAATGTCAATCCTAGTTTGAGTAAGATATAGCAGTCCACCAACCATAGATCTATACAAACTCTGATTAGCTTCAGGAGATTCATCATTTTTAGACAATTTAGAACTAGTCACCATAGGAGTTCCAACTAGTTTAGAATCATCTAAACCAAACTTCTTTAGCAATTCCTTCACATACTTAGTTTGAGATATAAAGATACCTTTTCCTGTTTGTGCAATCTGCAAACCTAAGAAAAATTTCATCTCACCAATCATAGACATCTCAAATTATTTTTGCATATCACTGGCAAACTTCATACTCATATAATCATCACCACCAAAGATAATGTCATCAATAAAGACTTCAACAATCAAAATGTTATCATTCTCAATCTTAAAGTACAGATTACTATCAGTAGCACCTTTGATAAATACCAATTTTAACAAGTATTTGTCTAATCTAGCATACCAAGCTCTAGGAGCTTGTTTCAATCCATAAAGTGCTTTCTTCAACTTACATACCATGTCTCCATTATTTGACAATGAAAATCCATCAGGTTGTTCAAATTAAACTTCTTCTAAATCACCATTCAAAAATGCAGATTTGACATCCATCTGATATACCTTGAAATCTTTATAAGTAGCATAAGCAAGCAATAATCTAACAACTTCATGTAAAGCAGAAAATCGAACCCTAGGTGTTCTCCCCCACTCCAAGGAGAAGGGGGGTCACTAGGATTGACGGTTTTCACTTAGGAGGGACTTTACATTCAAAAGAGGGGCTGAAACCCACAAGATCCAATCCCACACAATGCAAGATTGGATTCTAAATGAGTTTCAAGGGTTGAGACATCAAGGATACCCTCTTTTGTAAAGATTGTAGATAAAAAAGATTGAACTAGGAATGTATGTAGAAGCAAGAAAGATTCGCTTATAAACAGAGATAGGGATACGGGATGAAGCTGTGGACCTAGAATTAGCAGTAAAATGTCGAGATGATGTTGTTCTGCAAATTCGGTCGAAAGTTGATGGGATGATGGCGCCCGGCGTGCACACGGTCCTCCGAAAAATCCACGAAATGAAGGGGGATCTGTTCGTCTCTGCACAAGGATTCCAGATCTTCAATTACAGCCGCGTACCTGCAACCTACACACAGAAAAGAGAGGATGATTGGGGGGTTAGGGATTAGGGGTTTGCCTTTAGGTCAAACCCCAGTTTTGGAATTAACCAAGAAATGAGAAATGTTGTAAATGTAAATGATTGTAATGTAATAAAGTACCAATACCTTGTTGTAAGAATGTTTGTATTCTTACATGCGAAGGTGTAAATGTTGTTGTATGTTGTATGTTGTATGTGGTATGTGATCTCCTCTTCAATCGTTGAATCCTTGTCTTGAATGCAACACTTAGCCTTGAATGGAGACTTAGAATGATCAATTGCTTGAAGGAATGCTTGAATGCTTGAATGCTTGAATGTTTGAATGTCGCTTCTACCTTTTTTCCATCTTCCAAAATGGGAGAGGAAATGTAGTTTATATACTTGCCAATTAGGGTTGATAGACTGATTTTTCCGACCTTAGGCTGACCTAGGAAGATTATTTTCCAATTTGCAAACTTAAAGACCCGAAGCCCCAAAAGAGACCGGGCCCAAAATAGGGCCAGGGACCAGGGCGCTGGGTGCCATGGTCCCACCTCCAGGGACAGCAGGGTGCAAGGAGGATCAGGCCAGGGTGCTGAAAAATGCAGTTTTTGGTGTCATGAACAAGTTTCGAGGTCTCCATTCAGGTTCAGTGTTGCGTCGCCATCGTGAAGACCCAAATGCAGTCTAAATTGCAAGTGTCACAATTTTAGGATGCTACACTTGAATTCTGGTAACCTAAGAAAAATTTTCTTCATAATCAATCCATTCTTGTTGTGAATAACCTTTGCAGACTAGTCTGGCTTTATTTCTGACTAATTCATCGGCTTCATTCAATTTGTTCCTAAAAACCCATTTAGTACCAATAACATTTTTATCCTTAGGTCTAGGCACAAGTTCCCAAGTGTTGTTCTTTTCAATCTAATCTAACTCCTCTTCCATGGCTCTTATCCAGTTATCATCTTTACAAGCTTCAACAACATCTTTAGGTTCAACTTTAGAAATCAAACATATTTCTTTTGTAGCTAACCTTCTTCTAGTTATCACACCTTTATTCTTATCACCAATAATATAATTCTTAGAGTGATTCAATATTACATACCTTGGAGTCTTCTGATTGTTTTGATCTTCAGGTTCCTGCACATCATCACCTATAATAGCAACATCCAGATTTACTATCTCTACCAGATCATTCTGCTTAGGCTCTTCAAACTGAATAGGAGCTAAAACAACATGTTCAGCTTCATCATAAGCTTTGATCTCCTTCCCAAGGTTTCCATCCACCTTCACATTTGCACTCTCAACTATCTTTCTCAGTCTCTTATTATAGCACCGGTAGGCTTTGCTATTTGTAGAATATCCCAAAAATATACCTTCATCACTTCTAGCATCAAACTTTCCAATATCCTCATCTCTCTTGATATAACATTTGCTACCAAAAACTTTGAAATATTTCACAGTAGGAACATGATCAAACCAAAGCTCATAAGGGGTCTTACTAGTATCAGCTTTGATATGAACTCTATTGAATGTATAGACTATAGTGCTAATAGATTCTCTCTAGTAGACCTTCAGAACATTTCCTTCAATCAACATAGTTCTTGCAACATCTAAAATAGTACAGTTCTTCCTTTCAACAATCCCATTCTGTTGTGGGGTCCTAGGAGCAGATAGTTGTCTTCTAATTCCATGCATTTCATAATAAGAATTGAACTCACTAGAATAGAATTCTCCACCTCTATCAAATCTCAGACACTTTAGCTTCAATCCAGACTCAGTTTCAACTTTAGCTTTAAATATCTTAAATTTCTCAAATGCTTCTGATTTTTTCTTCAAAAAGACAACCCACATCATTCTGGAATAATCATCAATTAGCATCATTAAGTATCTATCACCCTACACACTTCTAACATTTGTAGGTCCACACAGGTCAGTATGCATAGATCTAAAAATCCATCAAATGTATACCATGTTACTCTTGAAAGAAATCCTTGTTTTCTTACCCAACTAACATTCCTTACATATCGGATTAATAAGTTTAACAATCTTAGGCAGATCCCTAACAGCTTGTGTAGAACTGATCTTGATCAATGAATTAAAGTTTACATGATACATTCTTCAATGCCACAACCAACTCTCATCTATCTTAGCAATCAAACAACTTTTCTCACTAGCATTCAATTGAAAAATGTTACCTTCAGCCTTACTTCCAGATGCAATCTCTATACCGGAGGCATTCAAGATCTTACATTTACCATCTTTAAACTATAGATCATAAGCTTTATCAACCATATGTCCAACAATCAAAAGATTATGCTTCAAACCTTCAACATACAAGACATCATCAGTGTTATTCTTACCATCAAAATAAATAGAACCTCTCCCACGGATTACACAGGCTTTGTCATCACTAAATCTAACTATTCCACCATCATACCTTTCCATGCTTACAAATTTGTTTTTATCACCGGTCATATGATGTGAACAACCATTGTCAATCACCCATTCACCTTTTTCTTCTACCTTTGCAGATGAAGCTTTCTCCTCAACAGAATAGCTAGTGGAATCAATAGGCAATAAACACAACTTCATCTCCTTCTGATTCATCATCTGCAGCATAATAATAGTTCTTCTAGTTCCTAAACTTCTGGTTAGACTTATAAGGCTTATCATACTTTTCATGCTTCTCATATCTATCATTCCTATCAAAGTTATCAAACTTATCATGTCTATCATACTTAGCCATTCTCTCTGAGAATCTACAAGCAAAATGTCCTATCTTATTACAAGAAAAACATTTCAAGGGAAACTTTCCATCATACTTACCAGCACCTTTACGCAATCTCTAGCAATCAATGCTTCAAGCTCATCAATCTCTCTTTCTTTCTTTGTTATCTCTCTTCTTTCTCTTTCATATCTAGATATCCGGCACTCATCAAGATCATATTTCTGCTTACCGAACATAGATGTTGATTCCTTGAATTTCGTCTCAAACTTTCCATGTGATTCTCCAAATTCACTCAGCTCAAATGCAGCAAGTTTTCCAACCAGCACATCTCTTGTCACTGTAATTACACTCTGGATCTCATCAATAGTGGCAACCTTATGTTTATAAGCAGGAGGCAAAGATCTAAGCACCTTAGCAATAATCTCATCTTCTTCAATCTTACCACCGGCAAATCTGATACCAAGGACAAGCTCATTCACCTTAGCCATGTATAAATGTATGTTCTCGTCATCTCCCATCTTTAATGTATCATACTTTTCTTTTAAACTCTGCAACTTAGCAACTTTCACTTGACTATCACCTTCATATACAATTTCAAGCTTCACCCAGATCTCATGTGTGGTCTGAAGTTCCATAACATTTGTCATTTTAGAATCAGTCAAGGCACTAAGCAATGCTTCCTTCGCTCTGATATTATATTCAGCTTCCTTAACCTCATCAGGATTTGGATGGTCCATTCTGAGGAACAACATAGGCATTCTTAGTAATCTTCCAATAATCTTCTCCAAGACATTTCAAATGCACCTCCATCCATCTGTTCCACACAGTATAGTTGCTTCCATCAAACCTCGGACTATCTTTCTTGAAAAGAATACCTTGAGCTGCCATCATGGATCTCCTCAAGCAATTAAGCTTCTACCAGAGGATCTAGCTTTGATACCAATTATTATCAGCAATCAAGAAGGAATATTGAGAGGGGGGTGAATCAGTATTCATGGGATCTTAGCAAACTAAACTTCAAAACATAAATTGATAGACTGTAGCAATAATAGATAAGAAAATTAACAGTACAACACACAACACCAATATTTTGACATGGAAAACTTGGTTAAGGGAAAAACCACGATGGGAACCTACCCACAGTAAGATGATACTCTGCAGTAGTATGTGAAAATATTACAATGGGTAATGCACATGCATTGAGGCACACTGCTTAGAGATCACTACTCAAAACATATATGCTCAAAAGGCTACAACCCTCAGGGAATTCTCACTGACCTACAATATGATTCAGACTACAATCTAGAAGGAATGAAATGCAATGATAACATCTAAAAATGCATGATGATAGTTTTGGTTAAGCACAATTGTCTACTTTGCAACACCAAACATACCTCAACACTTTGTTGAATGATATATCTTTTTTTGCACAATCACCTCTCTCTGATAATGCAGACACAATACCGACACCTAAATTACATAATCATCTCGCCTATATATACAAATCATCAACCTTGGTAACAAGGTTGGCTAAACCCTCAACCCTCAACTCACAATTACAAAAATTACATTGTGTGATACAAAGATCAACTGCCAGACCAATATTATGATTTACATTATATAGCATGGACCTAATTCAAATTCCCAAACAATTACATCGACCGGAAATCATGCCAAGATCAACTGCAACACGCTACACCACTAGAAATACCGCATAACATGCTAATCATCACCGGTTCATAGAAATCACCAAAAACTTGCACAACAATGAATGTGGATCACCAAAACAAATAGGACATGACTAGGAAACACCAGAAAGCATGTTACAATCATTTGGAATAGTTGCACCAACACCTCTTTTCAAATCTTCATCGGTCAATGTCTTAAAGCTCAAGAACACAACCAATCAGCAACTGTCATGAACAAAGATAACTTGTGGAACACCAAATCATGAACCATCTGAAATGAAGATACACAAGATCATCCCAAACAATAATCCAAAGTCTCAACACAAGATCTGATCACACCAGAATATACCGGAGGAAATACCAGATTCTACAAAATGGTGATCAGCAAAACCAAACTACAAAGCCGAATCAAAAACTCTTCCCAAACTCACCAAAATAACTCACAGGAATATGTTGACATCAATGACAACAACATATCCTAGCAGCAGCAATGAACAACCAAATCTAACAATCTCCCCAATAATCCAATATGTGATATGTGTATACCCTAACATGTTGTGGATGCAAGATGCATATGTTTTTGTGTACTAGAGCATGAAACTAAGAGGACCGTGAGGTCTAACTAAAGAAGTGTTAGGAGGCAGAAATTCAATGAAGAAGAGTTAGTAATGATGAAGCCTTTCTTTCATAAGTGCACTTTACCTATCGAGAGCTTTATTTAATGTATCAAATGGATGCCTCACATCATGATATATGAAGTCAAAGCCGATAATGTCATCCCTTAACAAAAAAAAAACATTGTAGACAAGGAATGCTTGAATCCATCATGAAATAGTTGTAAGTGAAAGGTCGAGGTATGCGTGACAGTCACAAAGTGAGTGTGCCAATGCAGACACCCAAGACATACATGCCCCAGAATGTCATGAAAATATTCCGCAAGAAGAAAATAAAAACAAAAGACCATGAACCATCCCGACCACTCTCATCACTTGTGGATATCCTTGAGTAGCATAGGAGCATGATTAAAGATAAATCAATGACAAATAAGACTCACTAGACCAAGCAAGTCAACAAACATTTTGATCTTGTTATCAAAGTTGATTGGTTGTGTTCAATAGGACAATCATGATGTCTTCTTTTAGGAATGAACTACCCCATTTAAGATGGACACAGTTTGGTTTCAAGTATACCACACCTTGTATAAGACATATGATAGTTGATAAAGGACTGATAATGTTGATTGATTGAAATGACAATTTTTATTTGTCTGATTACTGACACGATTCGATAGCTCATCTATTGTTGTGTGATTTGTTAAGCATGGCATTTTTATATGAGTTTCTGTTTGCATCTACTCAAACGTTTGTCTTTGCAAGAGATGGTTTGTTGATGAAATGAAATGATTATTTTTGGATTTTTTATTGTTTTCAATTTTTAGGGTTTTTGAGGGATATTTGATTTTTTGTGATTTCTTCATAAAATTTTATGAATGTTTTTGAAAAAAAAATCCAAATATTTTGTGAATGCTTTTGGTCTTTTTTCATGGCATTTTTAAAAAATTAGGATTTTTGTAGGACTTCATGCAATTTTTAGGGTTTTTTAGGACTTTTTCATAATTTTTAGGGTTCTTTTAGGACTTTATCACTATATACATGTTGCATACTTTGATCTGCTGGTGAAAATGACTCTATTTGTCAACCATGTTCAATAAATTGCCCCCAATCAAGTTCAAAGCTATATACAATGGCCAAGCAAAAACAAGCTTATGTATGTACAAACTAGATTCAAAAGGGAATGACACTAAACATCGACTCTTCTCAGGCCACAAAAGGACAATAGGGTGAGACAAGAAAGCAGAAATGAAATGCATCATGAATGGGAATGTGTTGCAGATAGAGCAAAGATAGATGACAGAGCAACAACTTTCTACATTTGGCACTTTTTTGCCAGGTTTTCACCATGATACTTACCCAAAGCGTCTATTTGCTAGGTTTTCACTATAGGGCAAAACGATTTTTCTTTACTTTTTATTTATTTTATTTTATTTTCACACAAGACACATGTTTGTTAGGTTTTCATCTAGGCGATAATTTTCTTTTCTTTTCTCATTTTTTTGCTTTTTTTAATCCTTTTTCATTTTTTAAAATTTTTTTGATATTTTTTCAATATCAATTTTTCAAAAAAAAAAATTGATATTTATTTAGGATCATTTTTCCAAAAAAAAATTATATTTTTAATGTAAAATACTTGTGTAGGTGCATGTTGTCAATTGGATCTGACAATAGTTCCCCACCTAGTGTAGCAAGCTGATATGCCCCTAACCCATATTTTGCAGTGACTGGAAAGGGTCCTAACCAATTGGGCTCGATTTTTTCTATCTTTTCTCTAAATTTTTGATTTGTTGGATTTTCTCTAAGTATGAGGTCTCTGAAGTCAAAGTGTCAACCTTTGACCTTCTTGTTGTAATTTGACGGAGACAATTTTAATATGCTTGTAAATGGACTAGAGCAGTCTAGCATTGAATATGGATGTAGACACTTAAAAATAATTATTTTAATTATTTTTTAATTCCTCACATAATTAATTAGTTAATTATGTTAATTAAAATTCTTCTCAATATTAATTAAATATAATTAATATTGTCACTATAGCATATGATTGATTTATTTAATAAATCAATCCCTTTCTTTATTCTTCTAAAAAATCAAATCCTCACAAACCTTCCTCTTAGCTAATTAATTTCAATTAATTAGTTAACCTACATGATTCCTACAGATCAGCTTCTTAATTCATCATTAACCTAATAAATTCTTCTAGAAACTCCCTAAACTCACTTAACATTATTCTTTTAGTCAAATTCTCCTACAAATATAAATCCCACCTAACATTTCCTCTAATTCCCCTCCTAATGAGTCGTTAATGGCTAATCATCATGATTAGCCACAAAGTCAACTCTTTGTCCTTTCATCCAGCCACTAGCTTTAAATGCTCTTTTTCTAGATGAATGTAAGATTTTCGAAATCTTACATTCCTCTAGGCATTTCCCTCTCCCAAGGAATTTTTCATTCCTTTTTATTCTTCTAATCCCCATAATATCCATTTTTGGAGAATTTTTAATTCCTCCAATGCATCTTGTAGAGTGTGGAGATACGAAATGCCTTTAAGGCATATTTCTTGGTCTCCACACCCTCTCTTGGACCTTATGTGGCCTCACAAGTAAATCTTAGCCCTTCATCTCAAATTCATCTTAGCCATCTGTTTTCCTCTCCTCTTCCTATAAAATAGGGTTTCATCCCTTCATTCAAAACATCTTGAAATCCAGTAAGCTTATGCTGCCCTTTTGAGCCCAGGAAATCATCTTGGCAACTTGATCATCTCATCCTTATCATTTGTGCACAATATTGGAGAGCCATCCACATCCAGCAATCAAAGGAGCACATCAAGTGGAGCATTATCAAGGGGCGTCTTCACTTCATCAAGCTCAATCCGAAGGAGAAGGTAAAATAGCAAGGTGAAATGGTCTTTTTATGATATTTTAGCATTCTGCATGTTTATTTCGTTATGTTTTGATCAGTTTACCTTTCAAATCTATTTTTCCCTCTTCATTTTGGCACGCCCGGTGGGACTCACGTCCCTGAGAACTAATGTTATTTTTTTTTTTTAAGGTTTTTATGAGTTGTGAGACGCAGGTTCCAGAATAGCGCGACTGCAGAAAATAAAAATAAAAATATGTATATATCTTTTTCGCAGGTTCCAGAATCGTGGCTCTGCATTTCTGCGCGATAGCTCCTCCTTATTCTGTTTTGTTTCTTTTTGTTTCTGTTGCAGCACAACAACTCTGTTATCTGATTTGTTGTTTGATTTGTTGTCTATTCTGTTTTAGTATAATCTGTGCAAAAATAGGAGAGTATGCTCTTGTCTATATAGACAATCAGAAATCCAGACTTTTCACTTTTCTATTATGTTTAGCATGATTGTATGCTCTGACCGCAGGAAAGTGTGAAAATAGGAGAGTATGCTCTTGTCTATCTAGACAATCAGAAATCCGGACCTTTGACACTTTTCTATCTGTGTAGTGCTACTATCTGCTTTGTTAATCTGTCTGAAAATTGTAGGCACTAACTGTAGTCTGCATTTAATTTATTTATTTCCTATTATCTGCTCTGTTTAAATATAATCTGTCCGCCTGCAGGAAAGTGTGAAAGTAGGAGAGTATGCTCTTGTCTATCTGGACAATCAGAAATCCGGACCTTTGACATTTTTTATCCTGTTTAGTGAGACAATTCGCTCTATTAAATCTAGGGTTTCTGTTTTATTAAATTTAGGGTTTCCGTTCTATTAAATTTAGGGTTTCTGTTCCATTTCTGTCTGCTCTGTTAAATCTAGGGTTTCTGTTTTATTAAATTTAGGGTTTCTGTACTGTTAAATTTATGGTTTCTGTTCCGTTAAATCTAGGGTAGGTAAAAAAAGTAAATTTTTTTCTGTTTTTTCGCCATATCTTCTTTATCTTGACTCCATTTTCCTTCAAACTTCACCATATTCTCTACATTGCCATTTTCCACATTTTCTTCCTTGGAGGCCTTATCTCAAAAATCCACTTTTTGAAGCCCAAAATCCCATATTTCTCTATTTTTAGGGTTTGCCATAACTTCTTCCCTTTTCATCCAATCACCCCCAAATTTTTCCCATATTATCCATCTTCAACTTTTGCTTCTTTGTCCCTCTTGGACAAATTTTCCCATTCCTTCATCTCTCCTCCAAAATCCTCATTTTTTCATTTGCATATCCCTCAGAAAGTGGTAAAAACCTAGTCAAACCCCATTTACCCATCAAAGCTTTCTTCAAATCCACATTTGTCATTAGTAAAAAAGTTTTTATTCATGTTTTTCTATTTATTCCCAAAAAATTTAAAAAATTAATATTTTTGTCATTTTGTTGATTTTTTTTTGCAGGACGCTTGTTGAAGGCTATTTTTTCCAAACTACTAATCAAGTTGTTTTGCAGGAAGCTTTTTGAAAACTCCATTTTTCAAACTACTAATCAAGTGGTTTTGCAGGTTGCCTAGCTGATTCAACCAAATATTGTGCATTTATTTAAATTAGGCACCTAGATATTAATTAAAATGGAAGGAACCATTGTCTTATTTGTCTTTAAGAAAAGCGTAAAGGTAGGAAAGTATGCTCTCGTCTTATTAGACGATCAGAAATCCAGACCCTCCAACCTTTTCTTGTTTGATTGTGTGTTTATCTCTAGCGGGCCTGCCCTCCCAACTTGCTCCTTGAGAAGGTAAGAGGGGAACGACCCAAGTGAGTACACCCGGACCTGGGGTTCCCAACTCACTATAATAAATAGGCCATTGACTACGAAAGGGTTAATGGTTGGGGCTATATGAGAGTTCACTCTCACATTGGGTGCTTAGTAGGATCCTAGAGATCTCAATCATGCTTGCGTGACTACTAAGTTCTTGGTGCTTCGTTGGGCTATAGGCCTCAATTGCGCTTGCGCAACTTCGAAGGGTAGCTCCTAATGGGAAGACTTACTAAACACCTTGTTCATAGTGGTCAAAAACCCTCTAGTCATTGGTGCAGGAGGTCGAACCTCTGAAGCGGCCCATATTCTTATGGCCCTTAGTAGAGACACAAAGTTTGCCATGAGGATTTTTCATGGGAATTGATGCTTGGTTGCCCCGAGAAGTGAGTGTCGTGGAGGGGAGCCAGTGGGGTCAAGCATCTAAGTGTCCGCTCTGGGTAAGCGTAGATGGGAAACCAATTGGGATTCAATGACTATTGTCCTTGCCAGCCTTAAGAATGTTGTATATGAGCATGAGTGTCTTTGAGATAATATGCATTTAATCATTGTGTTTGCTTTGTTTGATACAAACTTGCCAAGAGTAGACTAAAAACACATCACTATCTCCAAAAAACTTTGCAAAAATATTTGTCAAGACACAAACAAATTGTCCAAGTTATTACCCACACCAAGTTCAAAATTGCGTCAAAACTCCGTCCGTCCCATTTTTCATAAGCCTAAGAGAAAAGCTAAGAGTTTATCCTCTACGTCAACATTCAAGTTTGTCCCTTGAAACACCTACTATCATCCAAATCAGGGTGGTCATATCCCTTCATACAACTTGCCATTTAAATAGATCCTTCATGTTCATGCCAAAGACAACCTAGTCATCAAGTTTTTCTTCTAAACCATCACTACCATACCTTCTTCATCAATCATCCTCAAATTTCTTAAGTCCTTTCATCCTCAAATTTTCTTAAGTTCTTTCATCCACAAATTTCTTAAGTCCTTTCATCACAAATTTCTTAAGTCCTTTCATCCACAAATTTCTTAAGTCCTTTCATCACAGTTTTCTTAAGTCCTTTCATCCTCAAATTTCTTAAGTCCTTTCATCACAGTTTTCTTAAGTCCTTTCATCACAAATTTCTTAAGTCCTTTCATCCTCAAATTTCTTAAGTTCTTTCATCACAGTTTTCTTAAGTTCTTTCATCACAAATTTCTTAAGTCCTTTCATCCTCAAATTTCTTAAGTTCTTTCATCACAGTTTTCTTCAGTTCTTTCATCCTCAAATTTCTTAAGTCCTTTCATCACAAATTTCTTAAGTCCTTTCATCCTCAAATTTCTTAATTCCTTTCATCACAAATTTCTTAAGTCCTTTCATTCTCAAAATTTCTTAAGTCCTTTCATCACAAGTTTCTAAAAACCTTCCATCACAAATTTTCTAAGTCATTTCATCACATTTTTCCTAAGTCTTTTCATCACAAATATCGTGTATGGTCGCAACTCGATCCCAAAAGAAAAAGATGGCTGATCAACAATATGGCATGCCAGACATTGGTGTCCTATATGAAGATCCCGCGCAAGATCATACACAAAGTGGGCAACCAAGCGATCAAGGTCAAAGCCAAAATCTTGACATGGTTAACCAAGATAAACTTTGTCTGGAAGTGCAAACTTTCCTAGCGGATTCTTATAACCAAGAGATGGTAGAAAAGTTTATTAAACACAATCCTACTGCACTTCTGAAAACTCTTCTTGAACATGGAGCTCAACTTCCACCTGAATTTAATAGATCCGCTCTTGTCCAACAACCACAAGGAGACCTCACTCCCACACAAAGTGTTGCACCTACTATTCAAACTCAATCAATTGCAGCCCCATCAATCATCCAAACCCAATCAATGCCACCCGCGACACCTCCCACCATGATCTCCATCCCACCTTCTTCCTCCTTACCATCCATACCACTATCAAATCCAATCTCATCCATTCTCCAACAAACTTCTATACCACCTCCTTCTATTCAACCACATATTTCTATTCCACAAACTTCTCTTTCTCCCAACAATGTCGCAAATTTTATCCAGACCACATTCAATCCCGTCACAACAATTGGCGGATCACAACCAACTATCACACGAACCCCAGCAACATCGGTCATCACATACCACGTTCCCACTTCCTCATCATATCAATATATTGGTGGTGGTGCACCTTCTTTAGTTCATCCAATGCTTGGGGCAGATACAATTCATCAATATCAAAGTCCACAACAAGACCTCATCAAGGAAATTCAAGACATGAAGAATATCATCAAAAACATGAAAGAAAACACTAATAAAAGGAAAGCTTACTCATTCAAAGAGTTTTTCCCTTGTCCTTATGACCCATCTATATCAGTTGCACCGTATCCTCCAGGATTTGAGATCCCTAAATTCACCAAGTATGAAGGCAAAAGAGACCCCCGCGACCATGTCCGCGAATTCCACATCTTATGCCAAGAAGTCTCCTATAGTGACCTTTATCTTCGCAGACTCTTTCCCAAGAGTCTCATGGGAGACGCCCTGGCATGGTTCTCATCTTTACCACGAGGTTCCATTGTCTCTTTTCCAGACTTGGCAGAAAAATTTGTGGCCCACTATGCATACAACATGGGTAATGATGTTTCTATGATGGACCTATGTAATACAAAACAAAGGCCTGGAGAAACCTTTGCCAATTTCCTACAAAGATGGCGACATCTTATCAAAAAATTCCAGTGGGACATGCCAGAACAACATCAAATTGAACTATTTCAAAAGAACTTGGTGCCTGAACTTTCAAGACCTTTGATATCTCAATGTATCAAATCCTTCCAAAAATTGACCGATAAGGGCCTCGCCCTCGAACGTGTCTTGTTGGAGGAAGGAACCTTGAAACATTACCAGAAGTCATCACAAAGTTCTTCCTTTTATCATAATGACAAGCCAAAATTCTGGGCTAAAAATAAAAACATGGTCAATGATGGTGTAACTGATGTGAAGCGGGTCCAAACTGTGGCCACTCCCCCAAAATCCACCACCAATATTCATCAATTCAATAGTCAAAATAATTCAAATCAATCTCAAAAACCTCACAACAATGTCTCAATCCAAGGATGACCACCCCGATTGAATAACAGGACTCCAAGAGATTTCACTCCTCTTGCTGAGCCTATTGAAGTGGTGTTTCAAAAACTTGTCCAAGCAGGTATAGTGGTTTTTCCAATCACTCGCCCGTTTGATCCCAATCAACCTAAACCAAGATGGTATAATGAAAATGAGTATTGTGAATACCATCGTATCAAGGGACATGATACACGAAAGTGTATGAAACTGAAGATCTACATACAAGATCTCATTGATAGAGGTGAGATTGAGCTAGCAAATGCAAAACTTGGTAATAACAATGACAAACTCAAAATGTACCAAGAACCCTTCCCAAAGCATGATAAAGGAAAAGGCTCATCATCTAAGGTAATGGATTATGACTATGCTAATCACGTAACCGGTTTTGATTTTTTAGTAAGTCGCATTGAACCTGCAGACAATCATGTCAATGTCATAACCATCCAAGGAGTTAATCCTCCTCCTTCCCAAAGCAGACCAAACCCGGCTAGAATAGTCATTCAAGGTGCCACGCCTTCCACCTCCCATTTCCAGAATGACTGTAATGCAACTACATGTCGAGGAAGAGTCACCATACAAGGAGTTCCTCCCCCACCAAACCCTCCACCCATGTCTTCCACCCACCGATATGACCTCCTTGATCAACTTGGGAAGACACCCGCGCAGATCTCCATTTTGGAACTTCTCAAGACTTCTCCAGTCCATAAAGAAATTTTGGAACAAGCCCTTCTCCAATCACGCGTTCCTGATAACATCAATGCCACCCAATTTCAAACCCTCATTGGAAACCTTGTTGCCCAACAACACATTGTATTTAACTCCAAAGATGCTCCCGCAGATGAGGACCATAACAAACCTTTGCACATCGAAGCTCTCATCCATAAGCACAAGGTCAAACGTATCCTGATAGATGGTGGATCCGGGCTTAATCTGTGTACATACAAATTGATAAAACAATTGGGACTTTCTGAGGATCTAATAGACACATTAGGAAGGATCACAATAAAGGCATATGATGATGCAGAAAGAATTTCAAAGGGCGTGATCACCTTACCTCTTCAAGTGGGCCCCATTACAATTGAAACCCCTTGGCAAGTACTAGATCTTGATCTCCCCTACAACATTCTCCTTGGGAGGCCATGGATTCATTCCTTGCAGGCCGTACCCTCCACCTATCACCAATGCATCAAATTCCCTTATAATGGAAGAGTGATCACTATCAAAGGTGATCCCAAACCTTTTCAATATTGCCAACTATTAGAGGGGAAGCATCTGTATCATTGCCCACTAAATAGACCTTCGCCAACGCTTCCATCTGACACATCAAATGTTGCCTCCACATCATCCCAACCAAATAATCAAATAAAGATCTTGGATAATGGCTGTGGAGAATACAAATTGGAGGACGTCTTGTTAATAGGAAACCTCCCTCTCTCTCCTAAGTCATTTGGCAAACCAAAAGAGCTAAAAAAGGACCTGAAACCAGTCATGCAATGCCAAGGCACCACCTTCCAGCAATGGGGCCCACTTGATAACGAGAACCTTGAAGCAGATATCTCTTCATGGCTGTACCGAGAAGAGGACGATGATCCAACAAGAATATCCAAAGAAATGTATCCAAAAGCATTTGCCATAGTTGAAAAAATGGGTTACAAAGGACACGGTCTGGGACCAGAGGAGAAAGGAAGAAAAGCACCCATAAATCCTATCTCCTACAGATACAACAGAGGCTTGGGGTGCACCCCGATGCCTAAGATTACTATCGCTGGTGCCCCTTCTAGTCCTTCTTTGGATATCGAAAGCGCTGACGAAGAGGAATTCTATGAAATGCCTTATGAATATGAGAAAGATACCTTCTTCAATACTTACATCAATACCATCACCCCCATAACCCCTCCCACTTCACATGAGCTACATCTTGTCCATCCTGAACTCATTGACTGGGGCCAACGAGACAAACCCAATTTAGATATCTGCGTCGACGATAATGCTCTCATTGCTCTCCTAACAACGCAAAATATGGAAGATGGTAATAGAATTGAGGGTATTCAACTACACGAAAAGGGATACTTTGGTAGTCAAGTCAATGCCCTTATCCACAAAAAAGATAATAAAAGAAAAAGATATGATTTCCTAGGTGAAAACCTCCCTGAGGCGCCTTTAGATGAACAAGAAATAAAAACAAAGGGCATATCTGAAAGTGAAAACCTAGAAAAGGCACTTGATGATGAGGGATTTGACCTCCCTGCCATTGGTTACCTTCCACAGGACAAATCAAATTTGTTGATAGAAGAAACAGATAGCATCAACATGGGCACTGAAGTCATTCCAAAAAATGTGCTCATTGCCAAATCCCTCACTGAAATCGAGAAACAAGACTTCATCAACTTCCTTACAGAGGTTAAAATCAATTTTGCATGGTCCTATTCTGATATGCCAGGGTTGGATCCTACCTTGGTGGTTCACAATCTCGTCGTCCGCCCAGATGCAAAACCTGTAAAACAAAAACTCCACAAAATGCACCCGCATATTGCTCTCTTGGTCAAGGCAGAACTTCAAAAGTTGTTAGACGCAGAATTTATCAAACCCATAGACTACACTGAATGGGTCTCCAACATTGTGCCTGTCGGCAAACCTGCTGGGGGCATCCGCATTTGCACAGATTTTTGAGATCTAAATATAGCTTGTCCTAAAGACGATTTCCCGCTCCCAAACATAGATATGATTGTGGATCTTACAGCAGGACATGAAATGCTATCGCTAATGGATGGGTTTTCTGGATACAACCAAATCAGGATAGCAGATGAGGATCAGCATAAAATTGCATTCACAACACCATGGGGTACTTTCTGTTACTGGGTCATGCCTTTTGGCCTTAAAAATGCTGGAGCTACATATCAACGGGCAATGACAACAATTTTTCATGACCTCTTGCACAAAATTATGGAGGACTATGTGGATGATCTGCTAGGCAAATCCAAGACAAGACAAGAGCACATCCCTATTCTAAAACAGATCTTCGAAAGATTGGAAAAATACAAGTTGCGCCTAAATCCTAAAAAGTGTGTGTTTGGCGTCACATCGGGAAAACTACTAGGATTCATTGTTTCCCGCAGAGGTATTGAGGTTGATCCCATAAAAGTAAAATCTATTATGGAAATGCCTCCGCCAAAAACTCTCAGACAACTACGCAGTCTCCAAGGAAAACTCCAGTCTGTCAGGCGTTTCATTTCACAACTAGCCGACAAGTGCCATCCATTTGCACATTTGTTACGAAAAGACACAAAATTCAAATGGGATTGCCTCTGTCAAAAGGCCTTTGAAAAATTAAAAGAATATCTAGCATCACCTCCAGTTTTGATGCCACCTACCCCTGGAAAACCCCTCATTTTGTACATATGTGCTACTACAGTGGCATTTGGGGCATTGCTGGCGCAAACAGATGATCAAGGGAAGGAACATGTCATTTACTACATCAGTCGGACGTTAGTAGGATATGAACTCAACTACACCCCCATTGAAAGAGCATGTTTGGCATTAGTATTCAGCACACAGAAACTACGACACTATATGCTAAACAACAAGACAAAATTAATTGCTAAAATTGATCCACTTAAATATCTCCTGTCAAAAGCTGCTCTCATTGGCAGAACGGCTAAATGGGTCATGCTCTTAAGTGAGTTTGACATTGAATATGTGGACAGAAAGGCAATCAAGGGACAAGTCATTGCAGACCAACTAGCTGAAGCTCCACTTCCAGGTGACCATCCTCTTCTCACAGAATTACCAGATGAGTTCATTATGACTGTTACCACATCCTCCACATGATGGCTCCTACACTCAAAATGGATCGGGGGCAGGAATATTATTGGTCAGACCTCAAGGAGATGGCATCCCCAAATCATACAAGATAGCCTTTGCATGTACTAATAACATAGCAGAATACGAGGCCCTCATCACAGGTTTATGCTTGGCTATCCATTGGAAAATAAAGGAATTACAAGTCTATGGCGATTCTCAGCTCATCATAAAACAAGTCAATGATGAATACTAGACAAAAGATGATAAACTCCTTCCCTACCATACCATGGTTGAAGATCTTAAGCAACATTTCACGGCAATCAAGTTTGATCAAATCCCACGATCAAACAATAGGGTTGCAGATGCAATGGCCGCCATTGGCTCCCTCCTTCAAATGCCAGCACATAGTCAGAAGTGCGAGTTCTTGGTCGAGCAATTGTTTATACCGGCATATGACCTACCAAAATCTGAAATGGTGTGTGTTCTCGTTGGTCCAGAGTCCCCTTGGTACCAAGAAACCTTCGCTTTCCTCAAAGACAACACCATTCCCCCACATCTCACCAAAACCCAACAACAAACTTTCATCCGCCGATGTGCCCGTTACACCATCCTTGCAGACACCTTGTTCAGAAGGCATTTTGATGGTTCCCTCCTAAGGTGTTTAGATAAACAAGAAGCCGAATGGGCATTATGCAAAGTACATGAGGGAATCTATGGGGCACACTCAAGTGGACTCACATTGGCTAAAAAACTTTTGAGAACAGGATACTATTGGTCTAAAATGGAAGAAGATGCATACAACTATGTGAAGAAATGCATCCCTTGCCAGCAGCATGGTGACAAGATTCATGCACCATCACAAGAATTGCAGCCATTCATTACATCATGGCCCTTCTCGCAGTGGGGGCTCGATCTCATTGGGAAAATCCACCCTTCATCTTCCAACGGACATAAATTCATTATCACCGCCACTGAATACTTCACCAAGTGGGTAGAGGCTATCCCTCTTACTTTCACCACCAGTAAGCAAATATCCAAATTCATCTTGAATTACCTAATCTGTCGATATGGCATCCCAAAAGTTATCATCACAGATAATGGTAAACAATTTAAAAACCAGGATGTCAAAGAACTCTGCCAAAAATTCAACATCCAACACCGCTTCTCCACTCCATATTATCCCCAAGGCAATGGCCAAGCTGAGGCTTCTAATAAAACCCTAATAAAAATCCTCAAAAAGACAGTCAATGAAGCGGGCCGTGATTGGCACCTCCAAATCCATCCTGCATTGTGGGCCTACCGCACCTCCATCTGCACCCCCACAGGCGCCACTCCTTATTCCTTAGTATTTGGTTCTGAAGCTATCCTTCCCCTTGAGATCGAGATCCCCTCGCTAAGGGTATCGCTGCAAAACATCCTACCAGAGGAAGAATACAGAATTGTCTGCTTACAGGAGCTAGAATTGTTAGATGAAAGGCGCCTCAAGGCCTTGAATCATCTCCGGGTATATCAAAACCGTCTGCGCATGAGTTATCATAAAAAAGTCAGAACCCGAGAATTCCAAGTTGGTGATCTTGTCCTCATGGAGAATCAGAAAAATCTACAAGAACGAGAAAAGAAAGGCAAGTTCGAGCCTAACTAGCTTGGACCATATGTAATCACAGCAAAATATGGATCAGGAGCTTATCAGTTGGCTACTCCTGAAGGCGATCCTTTGGATGATCTGATGAATATCATGCACCTCAAAAGGTTTTATGCTTAGTCCTCGGAAAGTCTTAAATTGTCAAAAAAAAAAAATTAAAAAAAAAAAAAAGAAAGAAAAACAATTCATGGCGCTATGGGCAAGTATCTTGGTGAAAACCTCTGTGTGAGTGCCAAGGTAAATAACCGGATCCACTGTCTATCAGGTCGATACTAAAAATCATTTGCCATCTAGCCTACCCATGCACAACATTCCTTCTTTTCTGCCTCCCAATAAAGCATGCGTATGATGATGAGTCTTCGCCTAAGTCATGAACAAGAAATGTCCCAGTGAAACTGAGCTTTCATGCCTCTGTATAAACTTCAAGAAGTCTTGAGAAACAATCCCAAGTCCATCCTAGTTCTATTCTTGGCAAGAGGTATCATTTGGTCGCAAGGAAGAGACTTGTTAGATTTTGTTAGATTTTTTTTTTCATATAGGCTTGCATCTTTTGCTCTACAAATGCCACTATTTACGACTGCCTGGGTCCTTCCATATCCAGGTATGTTATGATAGGTGCATACTAGGGCATATTTCATAGTATGGCATGTTTTGGATCCTTCTTGTATAAACCGGCGACCTGGTACTAGTGTTTATCAACACTTACCTTCTCGTATACAAGAGGTATCGGTGTGTTTGAGGGTTTCCTTGCACAAACCCACAACTTTGTATTAGTGTTTCTTAACACTTGCATTGTTGTGTGCAAGAAATTCCCATTTGTCTACAGAGTCAGTCCACGCCCTGGGTTTCTCATAGCATCCTGATTTCTATAAGCAGTGGTGCAAGTCACTCAGGGCAACATCAAACTAGGTTGGCTCTCCACATTTGTTGTGCACAAAATCTCACCATCATTCCATCAAATCCTAAACTCAATAATCTCATGGAGTTCTCAATTGCCCCCATTTTCCTCCGTGGTCTCGCATCTCTTATTCTTCTTTCCAAATACCTCATGACTACTTCATATATCTTCCTCATTTGTTCCTTCCACCCTAATTTTCTTCCTCTAATTTTATTTTATTTTATTTTATTTTTTCTTTTCCTCACATAATCAATTCTGATTCTAATCATGTCTTATACAAGATGAATCCTTCCTGAAACCAGACGTTGTGATCTGATCATGTCTTATACAGGATGAATCCTTCCTAAAACCAGACGTTGTGATCTGATCATGTCTTATACAGGATGAATCCTTCCTGAAACCAGATGAGCTGATCATGTCTTATACATGATGAATCCTTCCTGAAACCAGACGCTCTGATCATGTCTTATACAGGATGAATCCTTCCTGAAACCAGACATTCATTGTGATTGATCATGTCTTATACAGGATGAATCCTTCCTGAAACCAGACGTTGTGATCAATCATGCCTTATACAGGATGAATCCTTCCTGAAACCAGACGCTCTTATCATTCCTTATACAGGATGAATCCTTCCTGAAACCAGATGAGCTGATCATGTCTTATACAGGATGAATCCTTCCTAAAACCAGACACTTTGATCATCTTTGTCTTATACAGGATGAATTCGTCTTGAAACCAGACTAAATCTAGATCTTATCAAGTGAATCAAATCAAATCTATCGGGATATCAATTTCGCAAAAATCCAAAGATCAAATACCTCAATTGATCTCCCGAGGGGGCATCACCATACTGTAATTTATAAATCAAGAGTCGGGGCATCCTATCAAACCAATATCAACATCAAAACAAGATTATTCTTTGAATCAATGCGTCATCACACCTCGCTTCAAAGAGGGGCAAAATGTAGACACTTAAAAATAATTATTTTAATTATTTTTTAATTCCTCACATAATTAATTAATTAATTATGTTAATTAAAATTCTTCTCAATATTAATTAAATATAATTAATATTGTCACTATAGCATATGATTGATTTATTTAATAAATCAATCCCTTTCTTTATTCTTCTAAAAAATCAAATCCTCACAAACCTTCCTCTTAGCTAATTAATTTCAATTAATTAGTTAACCTACATGATTCCTACAGATCATCTTCTTAATTCATCATTAACCGAATAAATTCTTCTAGAAACTCCCTAAACTCACTTAACATTATTCTTTTAGTCAAATTCTCCTACAAATATAAATCCCACCTAACATTTCCTCTAATTCCCCTCCTAATGAGTCATTAATGGCTAATCATCATGATTAGCCACAAAGTCAACTCTTTGTCCTTTCATCCAGCCACTAGCTTTAAATGCTCTTTTTCTAGATGAATGTAAGATTTTCGAAATCTTACATTCCTCTAGGCATTTCCCTCTCTCAAGGAATTTTTAATTCCTTTTTATTCTTCTAATCCCCATAATATCCATTTTTGGAGAATTTTTAATTCCTCCAATGCATCTTGTAGAGTGTGGAGATACGAAATGCCTTTAAGGCATATTTCTTGGTCTCCACACCCTCTCTTGGACCTTGTGTGGCCTCACAAGTAAATCTTAGCCCTTCATCTCGAATTCATCCTAGCCATCCGTTTTCCTCTCCTCTTCCTATAAAATAGGGTTTCATCCCTTCATTCAAAACATCTTGAAATCCAGTAAGCTTATGCTGCCCTTTTGAGCCCAGGAAATCATCTTGGCAACTTGATCATCTCATCCTTATCATTTGTGCACAATATTGGAGAGCCATCCACATCCAGCAATCAAAGGAGCACATCAAGTGGAGCATTATCAAGGGGCGTCTTCACTTCATCAAGCTCAATCCGAAGGAGAAGGTAAAATAGCAAGGTGAAATGGTCTTTTTATGATATTTTAGCATTCTGCATGTTTATTTCATTATGTTTTGATCAGTTTACCTTTCAAATCTATTTTTCCCTCTTCAATGGATACTCTGTAATTATCTTCATTAATCAAGTTACACAAAGAGACTCAATGATGAGATCTTGACCTCAAGGGGAAGTATGGCCTCAACACCATAGACTAGGGAATAAGGAGTGGCACTCGTAGGAGTGTGAACGCTAGTGTGATATGCCCACAATGCAAGATTTAGCTACATGTGCCAATCTTAGTTGGCATCATTGATAATCTCTTTGAGTATTTTGATAATAATTTTATTTGATTCCTAAGCTTGGCCATTACTTTGTGGATAGTAGGGTAGAAAATTGGTGTTGAATGTGAAATTTTTCAAAGAAATCCCTAACATCTTGGTTTTTGAATGGATGACCATTATTAGTAACAATGGCCAAAGGGATCCCATACCGACATATGATGTGATTCAAAATTAACTTAGCAATTTTTTTGTTAGTGATGTATGTCATAGGAATGGCCTTAATCTATTTGGTAAAGTATTCAACAACTGTGATTATAAACTTGTGGTCATTTGCAGAAGTGGGATGTATCTTTCCTATGAGGTCAAGTCCATTGAGAGAAAGGCCACGGTGATATAACAGGTTGCAGCTCTTATCCCGGTGCATGAATTAGGTCCCTGTGCATCTAACACTTATAACATTTCTTTGAAAAAATGTGGGCCTCTTGCTCCATTGTAGGTTAATAGTATCCATCTCTGATGAGTTTCTTTGCCAAATTCAAACCATTTAAATGACCCCCACAAATATCATCATGTACCTCATGTGAAGTCATTTGTGCCTCTTCTGAATTGAGACACTTAAGGAGGGTTTGGTCCAAGGAATGACAATAAAGGGTGTCACCGATGATAATGTATCTACTGGCTTGGTCAATGAAGGATCGACATTGGTTATTAGACAAGTTTGGAGGTAGGACTTGGGCCTTCAAATAATTATAAATGTATTAGTACCAAGGAGAATTGGGACCAACAATTTTGCACACAAGCTCAAATAGTTGACCTTCAAAATAGCATACCAGTAGTTATTCCACTAAAAATTCACATTTTGCAATATTTTGTGGCATATCAAGCATGGATGCAATTGCGGTCATAGAATTTGTTGGTTTGTTTTGTAGTCGTGGTACTTGATTGAATGTGATTGTAGAAAACTTGGTCTTGTAAAATTCAACCAATTTCTTATAGGTGACTAGTTTTTCATCTTTCATCTCATAATCATCATTTACCTAACAAATGACTAGTTGAGAATCACCATACACATGAAGATTCTTGATATCCCATTGCACTACAATTCTTAATATTGTCACCAAAGCCTCATATTCTGCAATATTGTTCATGCATTCAAAAGTTATACTATATGACTTAGGAATCGCATCTCCCTATGGAGTGATAAAGAAAATTCTTTCCCTCGAGCCATGTCTTGTATGTGAACCATCAAAGAAAATTTGCCACTCATTAGAAGGTGTGATAGTAAATACTGACTCATCTAGAAAGTAGGATAACAATGGGTGATCATCCTAAATTGGAGCATATGTGAGTTGATCTTCTATCATGACTTTGTTGGGTACAGTTTTCATTGCACCAAAAGGTCGACCTGTCAATGCCCGCTACAACCACCAGACACATAGAATCCACAAGAGGTGGTTAAACCATATCGCAAACTCACCGCTTGTGCTACAAAGAGACCAAGGGTGCACACCTTGCAACAATCCTCCCTCAATGAAACTGGGGTTTGAACCTATGACCCAACTCTGATACCATTTGTTGAGTACGGTTGTCGTTGCACCAAAAGGTCAGCCTATCAATGCCCGCTACAACCATTAGACACATAGAATCCATGAGAGGCAGTTAAGCCATATCGCAAACCCACTGTGTGTGCTGCACAAAGACCAAGGGAGCACACCTTGCAATAGACTTGTCCTTTTATTGATTTTCAGTCCACGTACTCAATATCAAAGTCACTCAAAATCATTACCCATTGTAAAGTGGAAAATTGAACCCTAGTGATTCCCCACTTAGGAGAGAGAAAGAAAATCACTAGGATGATTTTCACTTGGGAGATACTTTATATTCAAAAGAGGGGTTGAATCCATTAGATCCAAATCCAAGGAAATAAGGATGTGAATTCCAAGTGGATTACAAGAGTTGGAATGTAATTTACCCTCTTTTGTAAATAGAAGAGTTGACTTGTTAACTATCCAGAAAATAAAGACAAAATGGGTCAAATAAGGAGCTACCAATTTGGGATTGCATTGTAACTTTGGATCTGAGGTATTTAGACTGATACGGACCTGCCCTACAAATTAGGAGAAAAGTTTTCGGGACCGAGTTGAAGTTGCACTTGGTTCTCCAAAAAATCTACGAGTCGAAAAGGGTTTTTCTATCTCTGCAAATGAAGCCTAAATCTACAATTACAGCCATGCACCTACAACCTACACATAGAAAAGAGAGGAAGAAGGTTTGTGGATAGGGGTTTGCCTTAGTCAAACCCTAGTTGAGGAATCAACCTTGAAAGAAAGTAATTGCAAATGCTTAAATGTAAATAATGGAAATGTATACATTGTAGATCCGCAATTTGTTGATGATGGTTGCTTTGCTTCTTGAATGTAATCACAAGTGTTGCATGAAATGGCATGTAACATGACAAAACCCTAACGCACGCACATGCTTGCAAATGAATGTTTTAATATTGCTCCAATGGATGAATGAAGAAGACACGTGAAGAAGAAGACTTGATGGATGCTTGAATGCTTGAACACTTGAACGCTTGATGACGGTAATGAAGACCTCTTTCCTGTTCACCTCTATCATCCTTCCTACCCGAATGAGATAATTAATCCCCCTTTTATACTTGCCTAGGAGGATAATTTTCATCTCATTGAAGGCCAACATAGGGGAGATTGAATCCCAAAGAGAAAATTAGGGTCAAGGGTCAGATGGACCCATTTTGGGGCTACCAAAAGAGGGAGGACAGGGGTGCCACGCCCCTGTCATGCCCTGTTTTGGGGCCTGGATAGGGTCACAAGTTGACATAAGGGCTGAAATAGGAGGATATTTGGAAGAATGATGCAAAAAGGGGTCCTAATTAAGTAGGGAGATGCAGTTGCCAAGGTGAGGACCTAAAACACGGTCAAAATTGCAAGGGTCACAATTTTATGACGATGCACCCATTTAGCTAATCATCCTATGAGAGTGGCTTTACTAAGAAAGTTCTTCAATGGATCTCTTTACCACAAGCAATATTTTATGATTCAACATGTAATGTCTAAGCTTTTGGACAGCAAAAACAATTGCTAGACAAACACGCTCAATAGTAGTGTAATTTTTCATAGTCAATAAGAGTTCAACAGATGTAGTATATTACTCTCTCATTTGCTTCTTCATTATGTTTTGCTAATAGAGATCCTAGTGCTATTGCTATTGTAGATATGTACAAGATTAATGGTTTGCCTTCAATTGCAGGCATCAGAACCAGTGGAGATAACAAGTAGTCTTTGAGTTGTTGAAACGCTTGCTCACATTGAACATTCCATTTGAAAGTGACACCCTTACGAAGAAAATATTGAAAGGGGTGACATTTATCATCCAATTGTGCAATTAATCTCTGAATAGATTGTAATTTTCCCTAAAGGCTTCTCAGTTGTGTTAAATTGGAAGGTGTAGGAATATCCATTATCGCTTTCACTTTTGTAAGATCTACGAAAATACCTCGGCGAGAAACAATGTAACCTAGAATTTTTCCTGATACCACCTCAAGGACACTTCTTAGGGTTTAACCGAAGCTTGTATTTATCCATTTTTTCAAAGATCATATCATGGATACTCATATGACTTTCCCTTGTGATTGATTTGCATAACAAGTCATCTACATAATCTTCCATCAATGAATGCATAAAATCATGGAAGATTGTTGTTATTGCCCTCTGATAGGTTGCTCCAGCATTCTTAAGACCAAAGGGCATCATGTTCCAATAATATGTTCCCCAAGCACATCTAAAAGTTGTTTTGTGTTGATCTTCAGGGGCTATCCTTATCTGATTGTAGCCAGAAAAGCCATCCATTAAAGATAACATCTCATAATTGTTATCATGTCCACTATAATATCAATTTTGGCAAAGGAAAGTCATCATTAGGACATGCCTTATTTAGGTCCTTGAATTCAATGCATATTCTTATGCCCCAATAGGCTTTCTAATTGGCACTAGATTTGAAATCCTTTTTACATAGTCAACAGGTCTGATGAAACTCACATCTAACAACTTCTTGAGTTTAGCTTTGACTAGCAATGTAACCTGGGGATGCATTTTCCTTAACTTTTGTTTGATAGGTTTGGCATCTTGTTGTAATGGTAAATGGTGAAGTACTAATTCCTGATCAATCCCTGGAATGTCTACATATGACCATGCAAAACTTATTAGTCTCTCCATGAAAAACTTAATAAAATCTGCATTTTCTTGCTCTCTCAAAGAAGTTGCAAAGTGAATGATTTTGGGATTGTTAGGTGCCCCTAAATTAATTTATTATTTCAGTTCTACCAGCAATGAATATATTTCCTGATGTGACCGAGGTATGTCCAATATTTCATCTTTGGGCAACTCAGAGAGGTTTTCACCCTCAAATACATCCATTATTTTTACTTTTTTGTTCTCTAGAGGTGCCTTGCTATTTTCACCAAGAAACCCATTTTTTTCTCTTTTTTCATGATATATACTTTTATTTTTGTCACTATAAGATGGAGTTGACTCCCCAAAATATGTCATGGCATCCAAGTCTATATTAAAGCTTGCTTTTTTATCACTCAATGGTAGACCTTCCTGAAGCTCAAAGAATTCAGCTATAGCTTCATCATTTTCAAAATAATCTAAGCTTGGTGGTCCTTGTTGGTCCCAGTCTATAAGCTCAGGGTAGACTAAGGGAATTTTATCATCAATATAATATAAGTCTCAGGGTGCAAAGGTAATGACCTCATGACAAATATTTCATCAAATTCTATTTCATTGTTTGTGCTATTGCTTTCTTCTGATGATGTCTGAAGATCCCAAAAGTATTGGATCCAAGCTCAAGACAAGTTTTTACAAGAGGAGGAATGTTTATATGTTTGTCTTCAAGGGGTAAATCATCAGAGTCAATGAAGACATTTTCAAGGGCATGGGAATTGGATGAATAGAAATCCCACTCCCACTCATTGGAATCAATTTCAATATGATTCTCCTCAAGTGTCATATCATCATTAGAGATACTCTCTTTTTCACACAAGCTCAACTTAGTATTAGAGGAGCCAATTTGTAATTGTACAAATCCTAGTCCTCTATTCTACAATTGTGCCTTTGGTATAATTGGTTCTATGATACCTTGTTTCAGTGTCCCAAGACCACTGTGCCCATCATATATTTTCTTTTGCATGATCGTGAAACCTTTTTAATATTTATCAAGAGGTAATTGCACAAGTGGTATGTCCTCTTCATCTTTGTAGATTCAGTCAGATAGGTCCTCTTCCATGTTCTCTTAATTCAACACCCCATTTTGAAAATGTTGTAGGGTGTTTGTACTAAATGATAGCCTTTTCCTCTTTCTGTAGAAGATGTGGTTTTCCATAAGATTTTGGGGAAGTAGTTAACTTCCCAATGTGGAATGACTAGGTCATGGTGTATTTTCCGCATCCTGCATCTTGGATTTTAAGCTTACCTTTGGTCAATTTTTCCAATGACAAAGGGTCCACATATTGAGAGGTGTTGGATGATAGTGATTCTCTATTGATTGGTACTTGTTTCTCATGAATCCCTTTTAGATTGGCATACAACTAGAAAGGATTAGGATCTTCAAGAATAGTAACCTATGTTCCATTGTAAGGGTACTAATTCAGACACTGATGGTAGGTTGACGGTACTGCCTACATTCCATGTAACTAGGGACAACCAAGAATCATGTTATAAGGTTGATCACAAGACTTCCATCAATGTATTTTAAGTTTAATAGGACCAACCTAGATGGGTAATTTGATGACTCCCTTGGAGGGACATTCTGTGTCACCATTGGAATTTATTGTTATTCTCCTGGAAGACTCTATATCTTGTTCAAAATACCTGAGAGTTGTTTTAACTCTCAAGGTGCAGATGTTTAGCACTGCTCTGCCATCTATCAATACTCATATAATTTTGTAATTATGCATAAATACTTCCGAATGAAATGGATCATTATGATTGGGCTTATCATGAGGGACATAATTCTTAGTGAAGGCAACATGTTGAGTGGTTGCAAGATGACCTATCATGGCCTGAAACTGATCAACATTTATGTCTATGGGAACCATGGACTCTTACAAAGCTTTATCTAGGACAACTTTGTGGGTAGGGGACATGCATAGCAACTCAAGAATAGAAATTTGCACTGGCTTTTTACTCAAATGATCAAGGAGGTTGTATTGACTAGTCATTTGCAACTTTGGAGGAGCTCCTTGCAAAGTGATTTTAGATCGTCGGGTGGTTACTACACACTGGGAATTTGGCTCCATAATAATAGACACATAATTGTCAAAGACTTGGATGTAACTTATCATGTATTCATGAGAAATTTTGGTATAATTTACATTATCATTAGGTTTAGAGTCAGAACTAGAGGCTTTTCCCTTCCCATGGTCAAGTAATGGAGTCTACAATTGTTACTCCAGGAAACCAAAATGAAATTTGATTATTTATTAAATGTGATTAAATTTATATGGCCTACTACTAAATTTTTAGTTAGTGATGCTAAAGGTGCCTGGAGCAATTTGGCAACCTTGTGGAACCCTACAAGGTTGACTAGAATTACTAAGCATGTCTCCAAAAATAGCCTTTTATTCATTTCAATGGCATTTCTACCAATCAAAAGTGGAAGTTTCTAAATATCTATGCCCCTAATGTTAAGTCTATGAGGGTTGAGCTCTGGAACACTCTGGCTAATCATATTAATAGCGGGCCCCGTGAAGCTTGGATGTT
Source organism: Cryptomeria japonica (assembly GCF_030272615.1). Classification (NCBI taxonomy): domain Eukaryota; kingdom Viridiplantae; phylum Streptophyta; class Pinopsida; order Cupressales; family Cupressaceae; genus Cryptomeria; species Cryptomeria japonica. The sequence goes on along the minus strand of NC_081411.1, from coordinate 724,724,229 downwards.
GGGTGGTGATTTTAATACTATGTTGTCTCTTCTGAGAAATATGGTGGAGTAGAGAATTTTAGTAACAACAAGGGAAACTTGGAAGAATTTATTGTTGTCACAAGTTTAATTGATATTAACCTTGAGGGAAATATGTACACTTGATCCAATAGACATCAAGGTAACTATTTAATCCAAGTCAAGCTAGATCGATTCCTGATTTCTGGTAGCTAGGATATCTATGTTAATATTTCCCTTAAGGCTCTCCTAAGGGCAGGCTAAAATCACAATGGTATCCTTCTTACCTAGGAAGCTAATTCTAGAAAAGGCCCTTTTCCTTTCAAATATGAAATTAAGTGGACCCTCCATCCTAATTTTAGGAATCTAATTCAACAATGGTAGAACACCCCATTTAATGGTACCCCAATGTATAAATTTATTCAAAAATTTAAACTCATTAAGGAAAAAGTCAAGGGGTGGAATAAAATCTCCTTTGAGAATATATTTCATAGAAAAAAGGTTCTTGACGATAAACTAAATAAGATTTAGCATGCTATGGAACAAGATAATACCAATAATTTTATGAATATATGTTCAGAGGAAAGGGATCTAAGAACTCAATGGTTTAAATAGTCAAAAGAAGAAGATATTTTTTGGAAACAAAAGTCACAAATTAAATTGCTTATGGAAGGCGATAAAAACACTATATTATTCAACCAATCTACTATGAAACATAGAAGTAGGAACAAAATTCATAGCCTTTGAAATGAAGATGGCACTGTGGCTAGAAATAAAAGAGAGATAGATGAGATTGTTGTTTCCTTCTTTGTTAAATTTCAAGCCAACACAAATAACATTAATGTGAATCTAGAGGAAATATTTGAAGTTATTCCCCATATTATTGAGGAGCAAGACCTAAAGTATTTATCTCAGCTTGTTACAATGCAAGAAATCAAAGACGTTATTTTCTCCTTTGGAGCTTTCAAAGCCGCAGGCCCATATGGTTTTCCTTGAGCCTTCTTCTAGGACTTCTAGGAGGTGATTATTGATGATCTCTTTAATGATGTTTGTGATTTCTTCCGAACAAGTAAATTATTGAAACAAGTTAATTATACATTCATTGCTTTGATTCCCAAATATGAAAATGTTACTTCTATGAAATACTTTAAACCTATTAATATATGCAGTGCTCTTTGCAAGAGTATCTCTAAGCTGGTGGTTAATAGGCTTAAGATTGTGTTGGATAAGATGATCTCTACTAACCAAAAAGGATTTTTTAAAGGAAGACATATTTTGGATGCTTCTCTCACTAGTAATGAGTTATTCTACTCTATGGAGTCTAATAAGAAATCTAGAATGTTATTTAAATGGGACATATCTAAAGCCTATGATAGAGTTTCTTGGCAATTTCTTATTCAAGTTCTCAATAAATATGGGTTCTCTAGAAGATTTTTGAAAATGCTGATAGAATGTATGATGACCCCCTCATGATTTGTGTTGGTTAATGGATCTCCTTGTGGCTATATTTCTTGTGGGCGTGGATTATGTCAAGGAGATCCTCTTTCCCCCTACCTTTTTATTATTATTGTTGAGGTTCTAGGAAGGAATATTCAAAAGTACTTGGACCTTAATTTGATAAAAGGTGTTAAAGTTGCTTCCTCAATGTCTCCTTCTTCTCACCAACAATTTGTAGATGACACTATCATTTTTGGAGAAGCCGCTATGGTTGAAGCTAGTCAATGGAATGAAATTCTAAATGGACAAGCCTTGATATCAGGTCAACACATTAATTACAGTATAAGTAATTTATACTTCTTAAATACCTCCCCAAACCTTTTGTGCAAAAAATTTCAAATTCTGGGATGCAACTTTGCCTCTTCTCTAGATTTCTACCTTGGGCTCCCCCTTATCTCTAAAAAGCCAAACACTAATTTTTGGATTTACATTGTGGAAAGAGTTCAAAAGAAGCTTATTGGGTGGAAAGGAAAGCTTCTAAGTTAGGCAAGGAAACTTCAGTTATTAAAGGCTTTCTTACAGAATGTCCCAATTGACTATTTATCCCTTTTTAAGATCTTTACTAACCTTTAAAAAAAAATTGAGCAAATCTAGAGAAAAATTTTATAGACAACTACTAAAGAAAAATCTATGATTTCCCTTGTCAACTAGGAAAAGGTATGCAGACCAGAGAAACTTGGAGGGCTCAAAATTAAATAGATCAAGATCTTTAATAAATCTCTTCTAGCAAAAATTAGGTGGCAAATCCTGGAAAGTGGTAAGGATTGGGTTTAAATTATTAGAGCTAAATACCTAAGTAATGGGTTATTCAATCACTTTATTTATGATGCTACTCTTCCTTGTGGATCTGTGGTGTGGAATAATTAATTGAAGATAAGGAACATTATCAAAAAAGGTAACAAAATGTTGGTTGGGAACTATATAAATACCCTATTTTGGGAGGATGTGTGGAATAGAGATGTTACTTTATCCTCTATTAATGGGTTTAAGCATATTAAAATGACTCTTATTAGATGTAATGGGAAATTCTTGCTCGAGTATATGGATTGGAACAATGTGTAAATGTTTGTAGCTTCAGTCGAATGATCATTTAGAATACATATAATATATGTTGATTAATAATAATATATTATTATGTTATATTATTATATTATTATTAATCATATAAAATTTAATATTCAATATTAATCTATTATATCACTCTAAATTAATAATTGATTGATGAAATATTATAATATTGATTAAATTATTATAGTTAAAGGAGAGACATGTTCGTTCAAGGACATGCCTCTCCAAAGGAATATATATAGTATAATGTTATTCAATTTGAGAACACATAGAATTCCGAGAATGCAAGTATCAGATTGAATCAGATATATACATTAAAATACATCCAATAAAACCTAGGAAAATCAACATGGTATCAGAGCTCAAGCCTGTGAAGTTTAATTTGGAGGTTGGAGAGGGTTGGAGAATTCAGTTTTTTTTAGAATTTTCAGTCTGAAATATGCCATTGTACGGCCCTTGGTTGGCCTCAAAATGGGGACTATAATATATGGATGGAAAGATCTGTGTTTCTAGTTTTCAAATATGTTTATCTCATCAAATTTTATTCAATTTTGTGCAAGATATGATGACTTTCGTCAGGTCACTTGAAACCCTACCTGGGGTTAGCAGTTTTGGGAAAAATGTCATAACTTTTGTTTTAACTGTTGGATCTCGCTATAACTTGGAGGAAATATTTATAATTATATTTTATAACATCTCACCAAAGAGATTGGATAAATTTGGTAAATTGAAAAAGTTATTAATGACTGTGTGTGGCAAATCATAATGAAAGTGTTGATCAAAATTATGAAAATGTTCTACATCATTCAAAGGGAATTATGATGAGAGATGATTCATGCATGATATTTCTTATATGGTCTCACCTTATGAAATGAAATGTTATAAACTTAAGGATGAAAGCACAATAAAATTGAATTAAAGGGAGAAATAAATTGATGCTTATAAACGAATTGATGATTGAGACCAGATGCAGAGGGAGTCTGACATTTCAAAAGAGGACAAGAGGTTGATACAAGAACTTGAGCTTCAGAGGGAGTAGATGCTTCAGTCAACTTGTGACAATTTCGATCATAGTGATTGAGAGGGATTTTCACTATTGAAGGTGAAACACTTATGAGGTAAAACTTGATTCAATTGATTATTATACTAATGAAATCATTTAATGCCTTATGGGCCCTGTGTAAATCATAAGGAAGTGATGACTTCCAAATGATTTCCACTTGTATTTTTGAGGTTATTGGAAGGTGACGATCTTACAATAACTTGAGCTTGTGGATAGAATCACCGACGGAGGCAATCCACATGAGAGCTCGTGGATAGAATCACCGACTAAGGCAATCCACATAAGAGCTTGTGGATAGAATCATCGACTGAGGTAATCCACTTAAGAGCTTGTGGATAGAATTGCCGACTGAGGCAATCCACGTGAGAGCTCATGGATAGAATTGTTGACTGAGGCAATCCACATAAGATCTTGTGGATAGAATCGCCGACTGAGGCAATCTACGTGAGAGCTCATGGATAGAATCGCCGACTGAGGCAATCCACGTAAGAGCTTGTGGATAAAATCACCAACTGAGGCAATCCACATGAGAGCTCATGGATAGAATCGTCGACTGAGGCAATCCACACAAGAGCTTATGGATAGAATCACTAACAAAGGCAATCCATGCAAGAGCTTGTGAATAGAATCACCGACGGAGGCAAATTCACACCTTGAGACTATGGTCCCCTGTGATGAGCATCATATGGTTGATGCAAATACTCCCAATATCATGAGATGATATTTTTGAGTTATGGTAAATATCATGTGCCTTGATATTCTTGTTTATACCATACTTCCTGATATCATAGTGAGATAATATTTTCTCTATTCCATAATTAATCTAGACTTAATGCATTTGCATTGATTTTATCTTCCCTAGCTAAGAGGGAGTGTTAATTATGTTTTTTGTAGCTATGGTGAGGGCCATAAGTGTTGACATGGGAGATCACTACACATTATCTCTAATCATCCTCCCTAGCTAAGAGGGAGTGTTAATGTTTGTAGCTTCAATCGAATGATCATTTAGAATACATATAATATATGTTGATTAATAATAATATATTATTATGTTATATTATTATATTATTATTAATCATATAAAATTTAATATTCAATATTAATCTATTATATTATTCTAAATTAATAATTGATTGATGAAACATTATAATATTGATTAAATTATTATAATTAAAGGAGAGACACGTCCGTTCAAGGACATGCCTCTCCAAAGGAATATATATAGTATAATGTTATTCAATTTGAGAACACATAGAATTCCAAGAATGCAAGTATCAGATTGAGTCAGATATATACATTAAAATACATCCAATAAAACATGGGAAAGTCAACACAACGAACTGCCAAGGTGGAAAGATTTTGGAGCCCAGCTAAACAACATTCAGACTTATGATATTCCTTGTTAGAAAGAAAGGGATGCTGTAGTGGTTTCTATTTACCAGCAAATGGGAGAATGCTCCTTTATCTCAACTAATATGGAGGATGAAAGAATATAGAAAGTCAACTCCTTGGGTAACAATTATGTGCAATCTTCCTATAATTTCTTGGTTAATGTTTCTCAACAGAATTTCAACTAGTAGCATGTCCAAATCCTGAAACTAATCCCTAAGATTTTATTTTTTTGGTGGATTAGTACCCACCATAATATCCTCGTGATTGATTATTTGAATAGGAGGGGGTGTATGTTTGTCAACATATTTTTTTTGTGTTATGAAGATGTTGAAAGTATAGAGCATATTTTTTTCACTGTTCTTTTGCTTGGGAGCTATGGTCAATTGTTCTCTCTATTCTTGTTGTTTGTTGGGTTATCCCTAGAAATATGAAATAGTTTTTGGAATCATGGAGTTGATGCCCTTTCTCCCACATGGTTATTGTTGATCTCTAGAGGCAAATTTATCCTTTTGTCTATTGAGAGCTTTGGAAGGAAAGAAACAACTGCATATTCAGGGAGCAATCAAAATCTGTTAATGACTTATTTATGATGATTAAACAGCAAATCAAGGAGAACATCAATGTCATTTCTTTTGGGTTTTCTAAAACCTTTTGATATGAGTCTGAAACAACTTTGGTGGTTAATTAGGACCTTACAATGTTAGATGGGCAACTCCTAAAAGAAATGAGCAAATGACGCCCTCCAATGGATTGGTGGGTTAAGTGTAATTTTGATGGCTGCTCCAAAGGAAACCCTGGGGTATTTGGCGTTGGAAGTGACATAAGACATGATAAAGGAAGACTCATAAAATGTTGTGGGAAAAACCTAGGTGTTGGAACTAGTAATAATGTAGAGGTCATTGCTACGTGGTGAGGATTGAAAAGGTTGAAGGAACTTAATTATCGAAAAGTTATTCTTAAAGGGGACTCTATATTAATTGTGGATGTCCTAAATGGGGTTATTGTCAGTCCATGGAGTATTAGATGAATTACTAAGGAGAGTAAATTCATTCTTAAGAGCTTTCATCAATCTAAGGTTTTGTATGTTTACAAGAAATCAAATAAGATTTCAGATGAAGTCTCAAACTGGGCACTTAACTTTAATGAATGAAGGAGTATTAATTTAATCATTGTTCAACCAAGGTGAAAGATCTTTTGTTTAATGAAAGGAAATTATTATTTATAATGGTATGCCCTTTTAATCCCTCATTTATTATGGCTATGTGTTATAATTATAAGCTTTTTATGGTATGGGTGTGTGCCTTGATCGAAGATATTTTTGGCACAAGCCTCTCTACCACGTCAGATATAGAGAGGGAAGGTGGTCATTTTCAAGATGATATCCTTCCTTATATATGCATGTTTTGTAATAATGGCAAGTTTTGTTGAAGTAGACCTAGGGGAAAGGATAATTAAAATGATGTCCAGTTCGCTTGTGTGCTATCTTTGACTTAAAACCATTTCATTCAAATGTATCAAACAAGTCATATTTTGAGTTGGGTCTTCAATAAAAAAAATTATTTGCACATTGTTAGTAGCAACAAGGAGGGAAAACTGAGAGGGGGGGTGAATCAGTTTTCACTGGATCAACAAATTTAATCACAAAACATAGATCTGATAAACTGCAGCAATAAGACAGATAAGCAAATTTGAAGCACAACACACAACACCAAGATTTTTGATGTGAAAAACCTGGTTAAGGGGAAAACCAAGGTGGGAACCTGCCCACAGTAAGATGATACTTTGCAATAGTATGTGAAAATATTACAATGGGGAATGCACGTGCATTTAGGCACACTACCTAGAGCTCACTACTCAAAAGATAATGGCCCAGAAGGATACAACCCTTAGGGAAGTCTCACTGACTTACAACAAGATTTGGACTACAATCTGGAAGAAATGAACTAAAAGAATAGCATCTCCAAATGCCTGATTACAGTTTCAGTTAGGCACAGTTGTCTTCTCAACAACACCAATCTCTCCTCAATTACAACACTGAAATATGAATTACTTGATCGCATGTACACCACTCTTTGATAATGCAGACACAACCTCTACTACTAAATTACATGAATATATCACCTATTTATACAATTCATCAACCTTGATAACAAGGTTGGTTAAACCCTCAACTCACAATTATAAAATTACATCATACAAAACAAAGTTTGACCATCAGACCAATACAATGATTTACATGACATAACATGGACCTAATTCAAATTCTCAAATGCTTAACTCCATCAAAAATCACACCAAGATCAACTACAACATGCTATACCACTAGAAATACTGCATAACATGAAGATCGTCACCAGTTCATATGAACCATCAAAAACTTGCACAGCGATCAATGTGGATCATCAAAACAAATAGGAATGACTAGGGAACACCAGAAAGCACGTTAGAATCATCAGAAACAGTTGCACCAACACCACTTATCAAATCTTCATTTGTCAACGTCTAAGCCTCAAGAATACAACCAATCAACAACTATCACAAAGAAAGATAACTTGAGGACCACCAAATCACAATCCATCTAAAATGAAGATACACAAAACTATCCAAAACAATATCCCAAAATCTCAGCACAAGATCTGATCACACCGGAATATACCAGAGGAAATATTGAACTCTACAAAACAGTGATCAACAAAAGAAAACTACAAAACCAGATCATAAGATCTTCCCAATCTACACACACCGAAGCAAATCACAGGAATGTGTTGACATCAATGAAAAAAATATATCCTAGCAGCAACAATGACCAACAATATCCAATAATTTTTAGCTAGGTTTTAGGGATTTTTCTTTTTACGACAGAAAAGGCAAGATGGGAGGCCCTCTAAAATGTTCAAACCTAGGGAAATGTGATGATTTAAAGCAAAATGAGAAGCTACGAGAGTTATTCTCTAATCTAGCTCAACGTCATTCTTTAAAGCTATGAGGGGATATAACTGTAGTCTTATAATTAGTGTTTGCAATTCTTAGAAAAAAGGTGAGGTGATGATTGGTAGCATTAAATTCCAAGTCACAACTGAATTAATTGCCAAGGCAATGGGCCTAAAATGTGAAGGGGTCAAAGTGGTCAGAAGAAGTGGCAAAGATTATAAAATGTTCATGAACAATTTTTTTTAAGAAGGTGAGAATGTGGTTGTTCTTCAAAACATATTTGGTAGGTCTATTCTCCCCTCCCCTTATGTCCTAGTCAGTTATCATGTAGTCCACTATTTTACTTTAGAGGGTCATCACTCCACTATTTATGGTTATCGCTTCCCCATCCTCAACCATTTTTGACATAAATAATGTATCAACCTTCCTATAATACCTGCCGAGAAACCCTAGAGAATTAAGCCAACTAGCATACAATATAAACATCATAAAGATAAAAAAAAAATCTAAGAGATAAATAACCATACATTTAACTAAAAGGATCACATCATCTTAAGTACACAACTAAAAATATAAGATACTTGAGTTATTTTCCTACTTGAACTATTACCCACAACATAGAAAAGTTACCATCTAAACTATAGAATTAAAATCATGGAATATAACTTATCTAACACTACTAAGTTACTAAATTAATTTTATTTCACCATCAATCAATTTTTCTTAAGATATTAAGCACTCAACATTTCATTTAATATAACCAACACCAATTCCACATAGAATGAGCATATGAAAGTATCATTGCATTATATAATACCTCTTATACACATAATACATTATACCTATAAGTCAATCATTACATATATAATGTCATGATATAATGATCACATGAATGATATCCAAATACAAAGGCATAGATGAACCATCTCATATAATAGAGATTACATTCGCATCATAAATCTATAGCACTGGAACTGAAGAGAAAAAGTAACATCCATCACGTACACAAACATCCAACAAGGAACCTTAATAGAAGAATGCATTAAACCACCCAACCATGTGGAACCAAAAAGGACCACCCCCTATGCTCCAAAGAATGACATAAGACACCACACATACACTTGATCTAGGTCGACACCTAAACATCTAAGGGAATACAAATATACACAAGGAACAGACACTTACAAGAACTAAAGCACAACAAGGCATAGGGTTAATCATAAAATATAAACTCACTAGAGGCTTCTACACAAATAGGGGGTTAAGGTCCTAGGAAACATATAGGGAATCTAATGTCATCACATGCCATCAACATGGGTTTTCCTAACAGTTCGACCCTCTCCAAACTCCAGACCCTGGCACCCATTTGATACACATGCAAAACCAATTCAACCTTTCGTGAAGACAAGATAGTATAGTCATGCCATCAAGACCTTCTCAATCTCATCATGAGCTTGAACTAACACTTTAGGCTATGAGCGGGGCACCAACAGTTATCTTATTAATGTGTGTAAAACCCAACCCAATAAATTATATTAATGTTATCACTTTATTAACCAACTCTCAATGAGATTTCTTGGTAGCCACTTATGGGGATCGACACCCACTTGAGAGCCGCTTCCCCTAATATGCTCCTAAAACATAGGGTACAACAAAAGAACCACAACAAAATATCATAACATCCATGGATAGCATATCGAATCATCACAACCACGTCCCATAAGAAAGGGCCTCATAATTCAACATGAAACTTTATACATTAGAACCACAACAAAATCTTATCCACATTAACAAATATGATCGTAATCACTTTTCCCATCAAATAAATCTCATGCAACTTCAAGTTTCCCAACCAATATAACAAAAAGATCAAATACGTAAGAAGGAAGGAAATATCACATAAAATCCTCATAAATAATCAAAATAGCCACTGAAAAAATTACCATAGCAAATTACAAATCCAAAACAAGCCTCTGGTTTGACCCAAAATCAACACATACTTCAAAAATTAACCAAAAATATGAAAACAAAGAAAGTAGCACTTTTACCAAATCTTTTGGTGCATTCACTTATTCTTTTTGTGCATCTACAAGTTCTTCTAGTGCATTTGCAACCCAGAATATCCAATTCATAATATAAAATGGTGCATACAAAATACATAATGATGCATGCACTATGTAGACTAGTACATATATTAACTAGATTGGCCCTTACGGTAAATAAATTAGCACAAACGTTAACCATTTTAGCGCATATAAGACAGAGAGTAAAATATGACTCAGAAGCAAAATAAAATCAATCAACTAACTTAGAAAATTATTAACACAGAATCTGACTCCATTCAGACACAAAAAAATGATGTTTTTCCACCCAAATTCATAATTTATCATACACATAACAAAAAAGATAATTTGTCCAATCACAAATACGATTTCGACAAAACCCAAAATTTCCAAAAACCAAAGTATTGAAAATAAAACACAGAATTTCCAAAAAGCAGAAGGCATTTTTCCAAACACACAACATACAATCCTTTTCCTTTTAAAAACAAGATGCATAAATAAAATAATATTAGAAACCACCGACTTGGAATAATGAAGAATGGACAATAAAATTTGAGAGAAATTTGAAGAATAGTAAATCTAAAAACACCAAATAAACCACAACCCGAAAAAATTCCTTCAGCATAGGCACAACAATAATACAATTTTCTTAAAAGCAACTCCAATCACAGAAAATCTTCTTCAAACCAAGATTAAAACTCTCTTCTTCACAAAACCAAAATCCAAGCTCTTCCATTTTTCTATGGCATTCTTCTTTTTTCAATTGCACAATAATAATAATAATAATAACCTCTAAATTCGAGAGACAAAGAAATTAAATAATAATCACCAAATACAACTCTCGATATCCAATAATAAAATAGAGTAAGTAAATAAATAAATACATAAATAAACAAATAAAATAAAATAAAATAACCAATAAAATAAATAATTAAATTCATATATAATCATAAATGCTCAAATAATATAATTTAAACTTAATTACCAATAATATCTCTCACAATACATATAAAATGTAATAAATAAATAATTTTCCATGCATAATTATAAATGTTAAATATTTTAATCCACAAAATAATACTAATATGATAATATGGGTCTCACAATATTCCCACATGAATAATTAATTACACCCACACAAGGCTATACATAATAATATATTTATTAATCACCACAATATCAAATCAAGGTCAGGGGATGGAACATGTTAACCTTTGGAAATATTTTCAATAAAAAGAAGGAGATTGCTAATAAACTAAATGACCTTCAACTTAGAATGGCGCAGGGAGATCTCCAAGACTCCACACACAGGGAGGAGCACCTGGTTAGAAGGAAGTGGAGAGACATCTCTAGCCAGGGACCAAAATTCAGCTTTCTTCCATAGGTCGGATTCCACTCACAGAATAAGGAACCTAATTTCTGGACTTTGGGACAATCAAAATCAGTTCATTGAAGATGAGGACCATATGGGTGCCCTTGCCACCAATTATTTTGCCATGCTCCTCTCGGCTGACCACTCGCTACAGGATGATGCATTCCTTGTAGCATGGATGATCATGCCAATTCTACCATATTGGCCTCGGTCACTGATGATGAGGTTAGGGTTGCAGTCTACTCTATGAATGCTTATAAAGCCCTTGGACCTAACGGCTTCCCCCCAGCCTTCTTTCAAGAATTATGAAACATTATTTTTTCTGATGTCATCTTGGCTGCAAAGGACTTCTTTAGAATATGTAAAATCCTCAAGCAAGTAAATGCCACCTTTATAGCTCTCATTCTCAAAACCTTTGATCCCTCTCATCTCACCCATTTCAGACCCATTAGCCTTTGTAATACAATGTATAAAATCCTATCCAAGATCCTTGTTAATCGAATTAAACCCTTCCTGGACAACCTCATCATCCCCTCACTGAAAGGTTTTGTTCCGGGTAGGCAAATCTTGCATATTTTCATCACTACGCATGAATTGTTAAACACCATGGACAAGAGAAAACAACCCTCCATGGCTTTCAATCTTGATATTTTCAAAGCCTATGATAGGGTGAAATGGGAATTTCTATTTAAAATTTTGAGAAAGATGGGGTGTTGTGATAGATTTATCAATCTAATAAATCAATGCATCACCACTGTTAAGTATTTTGTTCTTGTTAATGGTCGCCTGGGTGAATTTTTTGTTGCTTCTAGAGGCATTAGATAGGGGGATCCCCTTCCCCCTATCTCTTTATTATATTTGATGAGGTGTTTGGGAGAAAATTTACTAAAATGATCGAGGAGGGATTTCTAAAAGGAATCAAACCTGCCTCCACCATCCTCTTTGGGCCAACTTCACTGATGGAGGCCAAGATTTAGAATTTTTTTTTGAATAACTATGTTAAAGCTTCAAGTCCACATATCAATTTTGAGAAAAGTGCTATATATTTTTTTGATACTCCCCCCAACATTCAGGATAGAATTTGGAGGGTTCTTGGGGACCTACCTACTTCCCTCCATGATACCTACCTTAGCCCTCCTCTGATAGTGAAAGAAGTCTCTAACATGTTCTGGAATCTGATCTTGGAAAGAATCTAGAAGAAATTGGTTGGATGGAAAGGGAAGCTTCTTAGTAGCATTGGAAAACTTCAGTTGTTGGCTACTTGCCTATAGGGGATCCCTGTTTACTTTCTATCTCTCTTTAAAATCTCAAGATGCATGGCGAACAGGCTGGAGAGAATCCAGAGAACTTTCCTCTGGACAAGAATGGAAGAGAAGAATAGATTAGCCTTTGTTGGTTGGGACAAGGTGTGTACTCCTAAATCCTGGGGAGGTCTTGGCATAAGGAGGATATCACATTTCAACAAGGCTCTCTTGGAAAATATTGGGTGGAGACTTGCCCATTGAAAATCTGACTGGTGCACAATAATGGAGGCAAAATATCTGCAGAATCAGGAATTCCACAAACTTCTGGTCCACCAAGGGGTTCCTACTAGATCTAGAATTTGGTCCAACATTCTAAAACTCGGAGGGATTGTTCAAAATGGCTTAAGATGGAAGGTGGGTAATGAAAACAAAATATACTTCTGGGAGGATTCCTAGCTTTTGGACAAGCCATTTCAAGGATTGCACCCCTTCAAGGATCTAAATAATTGTGGTAAGAACTTCTTTGGACAATTGGCTAAAGACTATTGGGGGCTTAATTATGTATGGAAAAATATCAAAAGTTGTTGTATTGGTCAACCCCATCTACAAAATGTTGCTAATGAACTTCAAAGGCTTTTAAGAAACTTCAAGCATTCCATTTTCAATAGGGAGGATAGCTTCATCTGAAGACTAGATCATGGAGGTGATTATATTGTGAAGTCTGCCTACATGTCCCTGTTGCACCCCACGGATCATCCCAATTTATGGAAAAAAGTCTGGAACCAACAACTCATGCCCAAAGTTAATTTTTTTGGGTGGATTGTTGTACACAATAAAGACCTCACGCAGGACAATTTGGTGAAGCGAGGGTTTCATTTTCGCAACCGTTGCATCCTTTACAAAAAGGGAGAAGAAAGCATCCCTCATTTATTTCTCCATTGCAGTTTTACTAGGTCTCTCTGGGATCTTGTCTTTCAGTGATGTAGGGTTTCTTAGGTCATGGATACGGATGTAGGCCAATTTTTTCTTTCATGCCCCTTTATCTCTCAACTCTGGGAGCAAATTCCCCTTCATTTGGTTTGGTGCATGTGGAAAGAGAGAAACAACATAATTTTTCGTGAAAAGGAAGGCTTAGCCACTCAAGTCTTTGGGAGCTTCCTTCATCTCCTCTAATAACCTTTTTTTCACTAAGGTCAAAAGCCCCCCTATCCTCCCTCTCCATTTGATTATGAAATAGAAAGAACCTGGAATCTCCCTGGCACCTTTGCTATTTTTGACAGCACTAAAATCCTGAAGAAGGAATACTAAATGAGCCCTCCTTTGTAGGGATGGTGTAAACTTAATTTTGATGGTTCTGCTAGTCCTACTTTAGGTATTGTTGTTGTTAGGGGGTGATTCATTTGAGCACTAGGGACTTGATTGTTGCCTTTACCGAAAACCTACATGGTTGCAGTTCCAACCAGGGCGAGGGAATGGTTCTTCAGTGGGGTCTTAAGCTTGCCTCGACTATTGGTCTGAGTTGAGTTGTTATTGAAGGTGACTCCAAGGTCATCATCAATGTTGTTACAGGAAGAAGCAGGATCAATTGGTCAATTGATGGGGTCATAAAAGACATCCAATTTTTACTTTTGGGTATGGATGCCTATCACATTGATCATGTCTACATGGAAGGCAATTCTATTGCAGATGCTATGGCTTCTATGGGTGCCCAATTGGTGGGTTGGAGGTGTTGGAGGGAGGCCAACTCTTTACCATATCAAGTTAATGATCTGCTAAGGAGAGACAAGAATATGAATAATAACCATGCTTAGTTGCCCTATTGTTTGCTTAAGGAAACATGCTCCCCATTCAAAGGGGAGATGGTGATATTTTTTGAATTTGAATGCCAACGACTGCCTTTCTTTTGATCTGATGGGAATTTTTTTTCACAATCATTTTTAGTCATAGGTTAACGTGGTACATCACTTCTTATGTGTTTGGATTGCTTGTCCTAGTGGACTCGGCCTGCCATATGGGGATAGGTATGAAGCGTTGTCTTAATGGTCTTGATGCATGGTGGAGGTGAGTTGGAACTCTGGAAGTTGGCCATCATACATGGAGGGGTCAATTCACAAACATGGTTGGTTCATTTTCAAATTTCCTCATCCCTTCCTTCGATGGTTTCACGTGCCGAGAGATGGTAGGGCTGGGGATTGGTTTTGTTTTGACTAGCTTTGTCTTAGGGGCCCCCTGTTTTATTTTGAACTTGTTGCTACTAGTTTTTGTTGTTTTTTTGGTAATATTTAATGTTTTTATGATGCCTTTAGGCTATGGATTTCAAGGGTCAACTCCCTTGTAAAGCTGCTTTTCCTAATCAAAATCATCAAATCAACAAATAAAATACACCAACTAATACCACATAGAACCAAACAAGACGAATAAGGCTTAACACTAAAACTAATGAGACATCGACTAGGTTTACAATGTAGTATGGCCTTATGTCACCTCCAATCAATAGCCATTGGAATTTAAGGCATGCTCAAACCTATGAAACCAGATGAAGTCGATGCCTAGTACCTACATCCTGCATAACACCAAATGTATATATATATATATAGAGAGAGAGAGAGATAAGATACACAATCACGTGAAAGAGAATCGCAACATCACACCCCGCTCAATTATGAGTGATGTGACATCATCCCTTTCACATCCACAACAATAAGACATCATAGAAAGATATAACATAATAAATTACATCAACATCATTCACATCTACTATAGACACCAAATTAGGGTTAGCAAAAGATAAATTATCATAAGCAATAAACATGAACCACATCTCCTAATTAGTGAATAATCACAAAGCTAATCATAAACCTAACTCCATTAATTAGTCCATAATATAAAAACCAGCATCATCATACTAATCATAACAATCATAATATATTCACTATTATCAAAGGAAATATCAATGTAAGGAGAAAAACAAGAAGCAAGCAGTATTAGGAACACAAACAAGTCTATAGGTATCTAGTATAACCCTTCATAAAGGATGAATTGGGGAAGGGCACTACACTTCCATTCTTTGTGTTAATATTAAGGTTAAGGGAGCCAGTCTACCGTTACACCATAAATTAATATTTGCTTTGTACAATTATGTTTCTAGCCTCACTCCCAAGAGCAGTAGGCTCCGTACTCAAATTGATAGCCCTAAGGTAAGCCCTAGCTTTGTAAAGATTGAGCTAATTGAAAGCAAGGCGCATACCCTTGAAAATCCTAGTTCCTCTAGTAAGAAAAAAAAGGAATAAAATTGAAAAGCCTTGCTTGGGATGGAGGAAGATGAACTCCTCAAGCAAACCATAGAAAAAAGGAAATATACATGCTCTAAACTTGGGGGGTCTAAAACTAGAAAGACGGATGTGCATTCTAAAGTTAAAAGTGTTATTTTAGACTGGGATACCACTAAGAGAGAGAGCCTATTGATGATGAGATTCTCCAAAAAGACACTGCTAAATAGGAAGTTGTGTGGGGGGGTTGAAGGTTAGTAAGACTTAAAGAAAAAGATATTAAAATTAAAGAAAAGCCTAAAGATGAGGAACTTGAGATGCCTTCAGAAGAAGAATTCCTTCCAGAGTTTGATAAAGACAGTAAAGATTCGAGATATAGTGATGAGGAAATAGATTTAGAGGAAATCAAAGATATTTTTGTTGTATATGGGGAAGAAGAGGAGGTCAAGGATGATGTTGTGGTGCAGGAGATAGGCACATTGGAATTACAGGAGATGAAAGACAATACTCAAGCACAAGAGAATTTCCCTTTGGCTACAAATGACCTGATGACCAATCTTAAAGTTCAAGTTGTCGATAAGCAGGTGAGACTGAAGAACATGAAAACTATTATGGAGAGCCTAAGGGTTGATAAAAAGTTCCTATTGAGGCATTCAATTCCCCAACCTTGATCACCAATGGAATTATGAGGAAGGCAATGATGGGTGTGGTCTTGGGACAAAGCAAGTCAAAGAAATAATAGAAGAAAGAGAGAGATCCTAAAGAGTATACTCTAGATGTCAATGATTGGAAGAAGAATCTTTGCATTTTGGAAAATAATTGGGGTCTTATCAAAGATCAAAATAAATAGGCATTTTTCTCTAGGTTTTCTTTCTTTTTTGGTTGCGACTAGTTATAGGTTGAACCTTTAGTTTATGGTGATATTTTCTAAGACTTATGTTAATGTTGTTTTTTAGGCCTGCATGCCAACTGTATGTCTAGGTGGTTAGTTATTTTCTTTAGTGGTTAAGGTTGGCATAGATACTCTATTATTACTTATCTATTTTTTATTACGTATGTCTGATGGTTGGTTGGAGTTGCTAGCTGTTTTGTTCTAGTGGTTGTTTTGTGGTTAGTTGTTATGTGTGATTAATTGTATGAGACTAGGGCCCTTCCTTGCTTACATAATAATAAAAAAATCCAAATCCCTTCTATAAACATTATTTGACATTTGTGTTAAATAATTTCCTTACAACTCTCTATCTACACACTTCACCAATTTGTGTTACTACTTAATCTTGTTTTACTTAATGAATTCCCCTCAAAAGGAAAATGTTTCTCTATTTATTTTTCCCAAGAATAATATTAAAAAACCACATAGAGTCCATAGAAAATGCATGATCATCAATTTTTGCACTTCAAAACTTTTGTGTTCCTCTCCACACTGATGAATATCCTAAATAATTTTATATTCAATATTGCTTCCATCTTCAAAACACAACTAATAACATTGAACATTCTTTTGATCATTAAAAGGAGAAAGAAATTTTCTCCAATCAATTTACATTTTATATACTTTGATACTTCAATTACATTTATGCTTTGACATTAAGAACATTTTATTAATGCACAAGGGACCATTTACGTCTCTAGACTTTTGTGCCAAAACATGTGTTCCCAATCATCTTGCCCATAAAAAAAATTAGCACCTATGAAAGAGTCTTTAATATGCTAGTACATCCAATAGGGTAGATATACCACATAGAAGACCAAAACACCTTGTAAAAGAAACCCATGATATTCCTAGATTGATATTCCAAGCCTTCTGTAATGTAAGAATGACAATGCGAGCACTTCTATAATCCAAGAATGATAATGTGAGCACTTATGTAATGCAGCATTGATAATGCAAACACTTTCACAATGCATGAATGATAAGCAATCACTTTCTACATTGTGATTTCAAAGAATGATAAGTTATGTTTTTGCATCCTCTCTAGTATATTCAAACCCCACTATCATGTTTTTTGAAGCAAGAATAGTGGTCTTTCAATACTATTGGCCAACTACATAATGTAGTCGCCTCCCATTTTGGGAGGTGAATCCATTATGGAGTCATGCCAACTCCCCTCTCTTTACCAATGTATTGTACTCATAGGCATAAAGTTACGGTTTTTTTTGTTTCCATTTATTGTGCATTTATGTTTTTTAGATTGGTATATTTTCTTGTTGGTTAATTCTTTATTAATTTTGTTTTTATATTTATATGGGTTTGTTGATATATTTAAATATGTATACAGATCCATATATTTTTTATATTTGTAGGTTGATTTATTTTATTTTATTTTTTAATTTCTTATTTATTTAAGTATTTATTTAATTTCTTTTGAATTTGTTTACGCATTAGTGATCTTTAGCTATTTATTTTGGTGTTTTAATTTTTTGGTCTTTCTTTGTTTTTTCTATTCCTATTAAATTTTGGATTATTATTGTCTATTTTTTATATTTCTCTTATTATTCTTTGTCCTTGGGTTTCCTCATTCCTCATGCTCATCCCCCTCTTTATATTGATGCCATGGTCTGCAACACACTATCTTTCAACTCCTTGAACTCTCTTGCATCCTAATGATGAATCACGGAGTGTGATTCGAAACGTTGATGGTCAAAAAATTTATAACACAATCAAATCCAAAAACTGCATAAAAAATTGAGACACTTATCAAGATCTTGTGCTCTCGTTTCTTTGCTCTTGCCTTTATAATAAAGGCATTTGTACATTTGTACTCACCTCTCATCTCAATAAATTTTGGCCAAAGCTTTCTTCTCTCTTGTGTGTGAAGGACAATTTGTAGATTGGCTCTCGATGTTGGGTGCAAACCCTAACATGGTATCAGGGCTCTTCATTTCATGCTAGATTGGGTTGATTGCATTGGATACAGATCAGTTCGAGCTTGGTTTATTTTGATCACTATTTATTAACCTTGTGGTCATTAAAAATCAATCAGTTGTTGGTTTATATATGGTTCCTTAGTTTGCTAAGATCCTTTTTGGTTAGTGTAGACACCTAAAATTGTCCAGTCTAATTAAATAAATATTTTATTTATTTAATTACTTTATCCTAATTCTTCTATTAATTAAATAAATCTTTATTTATTTAATTAATTCATTTATCCTCTTCTAGCCTTATTTCTCATTTAAATAAATATTTATTTATTTAAATTACCCCTTTTCCTAAATTAAATAAATATCTTATTTATTTAATTGATCCCACTTCCTCTATTAATTAAATAAATCTTTATTTAATTAATTAATTCATTAACCTTTTCTACCTATGACACATGACATTCATCTCTTAATTCCTACACTACCTACCCCTTTCATTATTTTATTATTTTCTCTACCTACCCTCTAATCATAGCCGACCATTTATCTTTTACACCTCTCAATCTTATCCCTCCATTTCATATAGTGTCTTCTCTATAAGAAGATGCTTCCTTCATTATCAACCCTAACTGACTAACTACTTGATTACTCGACTACACTACGCCTTTGCACTTTTACATGCGATCCTACTTGCAACCACATTTTCGTTCTTTATTGAGCTCTTGTGCACATATAAAATCTGAGAGCAAATATATCAAGCAAGATCATTCGAGATAGGAAGAATGGAGATTCAAACCCTATTGGACATGTGATGGTATAATCTTTGTGATTTCATTTGATTTGCACTGTCTTAGGTAATCTTCATATGTTATGGTGGATCTTTGTTGTTGTTAGGCTAGGGTTTTGTGGTTGAATTCATTTAGTCTTTCAATATTGTTGTTTATCCATTTTCACCATATACATTTTGGCACACCCGGTGGGACTCTTGTCCCTTTTGCATTTAACATCTTTTGTTGCAGATTTTTGTTTTGAAGTTGCAGATCTGACATTTCCGACAACATTTTGATATTTCATATCTGCGCACTTTTGGATCACGTTTTTGATTTTCTGTCGTGTCTGTGAAATCCGGAACCACGTCTGCATCTTCGACAATATTTTATTTTTTTTTGCAGATTTTGAGAAACACGTTTGTATTCCATAGTTGCATCTGTGAAGTCTTCAGGTGCGTCTGAGTTCGGGAGCCGCGTATGTGTCAGATCTAGGTGCGTCTATGTATTCTAGCAGCGTCTGTGTCTGTGATAACTGTGTTTGTGTTCGGTTGTTACATTTTTGGTTTCATTGATTCAGTTTTTCGTCATTCGGATTTCAGATCTGGTTTATTTTGGGCTAACATTTTTAGATCTAGCTAATGAAATTGGTGCAGCTTTTCTTGAAAGAAAAATCATTTTGTTGAAGGCCCCTATTTTCACAAAGTCTTTTGGATCTAAAATTTACCTAACTTGTGTGCTTGCAGGAAGGGGTGATTATTCGAAACAATCCAAACTACTAATAGATCTTTGTTGCAAGACCTTAGCAAGGGTTTTTGATCTTTATTGTGTGCATTGTTTTCATAGATTAGCAAACACTTCAATTGGTGCACTAAAATTGAACCATTATCTTTTGTGTCTTGAGCAGTGGGCTCTTTTTGTTTAATCTTTAAAGGGCCTATCTCCCCGTGTGGTCATTAGGACTACTAGTGAGGAGAGAACGACCCAAGTGGTAGCAAAAGAAAAGTCATCTTCTTCCAAACCACTATAAATAATTGTATCCATGGTGAAAACTATGGATAACGTTGTTGATTAGTTCATATCGACACTATGTCTCCCCATAAACCCGTTTTATCAAATTTATTTGATCATTTGTAGGGCATAACCCCTACTGGCTGGGAGCCTTCTATATTTACAAAGCTAAAAGTGCCACATGTATGGCCACACGAGCGGATGCCCTTACTAGCACCTTTTTGTTTTAGAAGCCAAAATACTTCTAGTTGTTGGGGTAGGAGGTCGGACATCTGGTAGCGGCCCACACACATACGGTTCTTAGTAGAGATACAAAGTTCACCACGGGGATTTTCGTGGGGACTGATGCTTGGCTGCCCTGAGAAATGAGTGCCGAGGGGGGAGCCAGTGGGGTCAAGCATCTAAGTATCCGCTCTGAATAGCGTAACCTTGGGGGAAACTCCGTGTGAGATCAACAACTATTATCTTGGCCAGCCATAAGAATTGTGCTTGACTTATTTTGAAGAATCAAACATTCAAGACCAAACATCAAAACATTGTGTCTTTTGTGTCTTCAAGTGTATGCAAAACAATTTTACATCAAACAACACACTTGTCTTTGGGTCATTTTGGAGTCTAAACACTTGCAAACATTGAGTCCTCATCAACACTATGTCCTCTTGACACGAAAAATAGTCAAACATTCAGATTTGGTCACAACAAAACAACTTCATAGATTGGAAAAATTGTACAAAGTTTGTAGAAACGCGTCTGTGTCTGACAGACTCATGTCTGTGTCATCTAAATGCATTTGTGAAGGGTAGAAATGCGTCTGTGTTCTCTTGAGCAACATTGCACTTACAGCATCTCAGAAAAGCATTTGTGTCTGACAGAACCACGTCTATGTCATTTAAGCGCGTCTATGTCTGACAGAATAGCGTATGTGTCCTTTAAGCGCGTTTGTGAAGTATACAGGCATGTCTGTGTTCAGGATTGAAAACTTTCATAGTCCAACAAACAAGAACAGTCAGTTTCAGACTTATTGAGCTTCCTAGGCTATCTCTTTAGGTTTTCATCTAGATTCAACATGTCTTTGGGTCTCACAAAGTCCATCATTGCTTTACACCTTACATTACATACAACAACATTTTGCTAAGTGGTCCCTCGTCAAGGTCTATTACCTTTGGGTCTCATTTGGTCTTACTTAGAGTCAAGGTCAACTTACCTCATCAAGAGAAACTATCATCTCTTTGGAAGACACACCTACTCTACTACATACATACTTAGTCTTACACTTTGGACATTGAAAGTACACCTCAGATTCATTTACATTCCATCCAAACTCTTTTCATATTCATCTAGTCTCACACATCTTGGTCAATACCTAGTTCATGGTTGAAACCCGTTCCCAAAAATCTAGGAGAGAAACCAAAGAGGCTCAAGAGTCTGCAAACATGAGTTCCTATGAGTATGACAATGATATCTTTTTCAATTATGATCATACTACATTACCTGACATGGATGCTTATAGAAATGTTCCAAATGTTGAGAACATGGACACTACAAACAACAATGATACACACAATAAAAATATGGACAACTTTTCCATACATTTAGCAGAAGTGGAAGACGCCATTATGAATCCCCATTTCAATCGATTGGTTGAGGAAATAATGAGGAGAGATAGACAATACTTTCTACAAGTGATGGCATAAAGTGGAGCCAAGATCCCTCATGATTTTGACATGTCTCAAATAATGGAAAATTGACCTTTGCAACAAACTCACTCCAACATGGATCAAAGGAGGCCTAATAGTGGAGGCAATAGAGGACCACATATGGTGCTTGAATCACCATCATCTTTGTTTCAAAAACCAGAGGTCCCTTACACACATGGTCAAGCATATGATACTCACCTTCGCAGACCATTATGGAGGTCTTATGCAAAAAAATATGCTCAATCACATACCAATGCTAAGGATTAACCACCAAAGCAATTGGATATTCAAAGGCATGCTCAAAATTTGGACACAAGGAAACCCCGCGTCAAATTTGGGGGAAACACACTAGAACAAACTCATGACATGCCTATAGAGTATGGTATACATGGACAAAGTAGATATGTCATTCCTCAACATGACTCTATACCAAGTGGTCCATATACATAGCATCATTGTAGACCTCCTCCATATGAACATGTGTATGATTAATATCATCCATATATGCAACATACTCCTCCTCAAATTGGTGCCTCAGGCATGGGGTATGGTCCAAGAAGTTGGTCTCCATCTAAGAGCAATTTAGAATAGCAAATCAAGGACTTACAAAAGAAAATGGAGGACATAAATACACTGAAGCCAACATACACAATGAGAGACATATGTCCTTATCCATTTGACGAGAGCATTCCAATGCCTCCATTTCCTACACACTTTGTGACACCTAAGTTTGATAAATATAGAGGAAAAGGGGATCCTAAGGCACACATAAGATAGTTTTTCATAGCTTGCATTGAGGTAGCAGCAGAAGAGACATATTTGATGAGATTATTCCCACAGAGCTTAGGTGATCAAGCTATGGAATGGTTCTCCCAACTTCCACCTAGAATTAAGTCATGGGGTGACTTAGCGGAGGCATTTATCCAACATTTCTCATACAATATAGAGACAGACATATCAATCACCACTTTGTGCAACACCAAGAAAAAGGATGGAGAATCTTTTTCATCATTTTTACAAAGATGGAGGAATCTAGCTAGTAGGTGCTCTTGTGAAATTCCACAAAAACAAATGGTAGAAATGTTCACCCAAAATGTTAACAAAGACATTGGTTATGACCTAAGAAAAGCTTGTTTGTCCACCTTCAAGGACATCATTGAAAAAGGCTTAGCAACAGAGAAGGTCCTAATTGAACAAGGAGTCATTAAGATATTCAAGGAAAACAAAGAGGACTTTAAAGGAAAAGATAAGCCAAGATTTTGGAATAAAAACAAGAACACAGTCAATGATGGTGTTGTGGATGCCAATACAGTACGACCAAAAATCATTTTTTCTGGATCAAGCTCTACAAACAATCAAGTGAATACTCAAACAACTTCTAGATCACAAAGGAAGTACACCCCACTGGGAGAACCACTTGAGTTAGTTTTCAAGAAGCTAGTGGCAAACAAAGTAATCACAATTCTAGATTTTCCTCCATATGAGCCAAAGGTTAAACCAAATTGGTGGAATGATGATGAGTATTGTAAATTTCATAAGAGCAAAGGTCATAAGATAGGGAATTGTCATCGACTGAAGAACATTATACAAGATCTTATTGATAGAGGTGACATTGAGATTGAGGGACACTCATCCAATCAAGAACATGAGATGCTTAAG
Source organism: Cryptomeria japonica (assembly GCF_030272615.1). Classification (NCBI taxonomy): domain Eukaryota; kingdom Viridiplantae; phylum Streptophyta; class Pinopsida; order Cupressales; family Cupressaceae; genus Cryptomeria; species Cryptomeria japonica. The sequence continues at coordinate 724,700,337 of NC_081411.1, read as the reverse complement.
GAACCATTCCCAAAGCATGATAAGGGAAAAGCTACAGCCATAGATGACCAAACCAACTATACTAGAGCATCTTATAACTATGATTCAACTATCAATCACATTTCAATGGACAATTATGTCTCTACCATTATCATCAAGGACAAACTCCTAAGAATTCTACCCAAAGACCCAAGATTGTCTTGAAAGGCATTGGATCTTCTTCCGAACCTACCTCTAAATGTCATGTTACAACCCATCAAGGTAAATTCACTTTGCAAGGTGCTCCAGCTAAAAACATAGCTTCCTCATCAACCAAACCTGAGTATGACCTTGTCGAACAAGTAGGGAATACACTCGCGCTTATCTCAATCCTTGAGTTCTTACGCATATCCCCTGCACATAAAGCCATTTTTGACAAAATCTTGAGAGACATTGCTATCCCTACTGATCTGAATGTGGACCAGTTTCAAGCCATGGTGGGATACCTTTCCATTCCACACTCCCTTAAATTCACAGAAGCCGATGACACCTCTGTAAGTCAACCACATAATGCACCTTTACACATTGAAGCCTTCATACACAAACATTGAATAAAATGAGTCCTGATAGATGGAGGAGCAGGTCTAAACATTTGTACATTGAGCACTATTAAACAATTGGGATATTCTGATAAAGCTGTGAAATCTACAAACAAAATTACCATCAAGGCATATGATGATGAAGAGTGTTCATCCAAAGGCACAGTCACCTTGCCTCTCAGAGTTGGGCCAGTTACAAAAGATGTGATTTTTCAAGTCCTAGACCTAGATCTCACATACAATATATTACTAGGACGTCCTTGGATTCATGAAATGAGGGCAGTCCCATCTACATATCACCAATGCATCAAGTTTCCTCACAATGGAGTTGAAATAACAGTTAATGGAGATCCTAATCCATTCATATACTGCAATAACTTGAGACCGAAAACTAAAACGATCATTCCAATTAATAGGGAAGTTGTTCCTTCTTCTGCATACATTGATCCTAAATCATTAAAACCTTCGACCTCAAAACAAGGAGAGCTTAAAGGCAAATTCCAGGACAAGGGCATGGGTGACTACACTTTGAATCAAACCATGTACTTATGACAAGTCATGAGTTCACCAAAAGAATATGGAAGACCACATCCTAATAAGTAGGTATCTATCATTATACTCAAATGGGACCCTACTATCTTTCAAAGATGGGGTGAACTGGAAGAGGAAGACTTATACAAAATGCTTTACAGAGACCTTGAAAATGATACACAAGATCACATCAACATACCATGTGAAAAGTATGGCAAAGGGTTCAAGATTCTACAAAAATTTGGGTATGATGGCAAAAGCCCTCTTGGGTTAAGAAAGGAAGGCATCATTGAACCTTTACAACCTGAATTGACATTCAAAAAGGAACACTCGAAGGGACTTGGTTTTGTGACTTCCAAGGTCCACACTCAAAGGACAAAATAAGCATTACAAATCAAAGCTACCAAAATTCAATAAGAGAATTGCTATTCCACAAACTCCAATGAATGAGAATGGGGTTTAGACAAATCTGCCAGTGACTACGAGCTCACTGAGACATTCAAAGAGCCAGATGAACCCATAGAAGAAGAGGAATTTTATGAAAAATTCAAAGTTGGTCAAGAAACAACCCCGGAGGATCCCATACAGTCCTTGCCTCTAGGTCCTAGGTTGAAATCACATAGAATGAGGACACCTATCCCAGAATGCACTACTAGTGATGATAATTTGGATTCATTCATGATCGAGACTGATGAGGAGAGTGCCAACAATGACCTTGATAACTACCTTGACATACCTAAATATAACTGCATCTTCACTCTTAACCCCACTAACTTTGAAGACATCAAAGGCCTTCCCCTTGTTCACCACCAACTTATTGATTGGGACCATGAAGGACCTGCACAGTTTGACACATTCCAAAATGATGAAGCCCTTATTGACTATCTTGGCATATGAGAGGATATTCCCCCTAGGGACCATAAAGCAGGATACACTATAGAACTCAACAGTGTGGCATATTTTGGTGAGGGTATCGGACCTTCCAGTCGCAAAAATATAAAAATTAAAAAAAACCAAGGGTCTTATGGCGAAAACCACACCGTGGACATATCTGAGGGCGAAAACCTCTCTGAGGCACCCGAAGATGGAAGGCTCGACATTCTCCCAGCATCATATGAAGAAAAGTCATCCATGTTGGTAGAGGAGACTATCAAAACAAACATTGGTACAGAAGAAGTTCCACACAACATATTCCTGGCTCAATCTTTGACAGAGTTAGAAAGGTCAAAATTCATAAGTTTCTTCATGGAATGACAAATCAACTTTGCATGGTCATACGCTGATATGCCAGGATTGGATCCAGATTTGGTAATGCATCATTTGACAGTTAAACTAGGGGCAAAACTAGTGAAACAAAAAATTAAGAAAGATGCATCCACAAGTCGCATTATTAGTCAAAGAAGAGCTCGAGAAATTATTGGATGTTGGATTCATACACCTAATTGATTATCCCGAATGGATCTCCAACTTAGTGCCTGTCAGTAAAACAGATCGTAGTATCAGAATATGTACAGATTTCAAAGACATCAACAAAGCTTGTCCTAAGGATGATTTTCCATTACCAAATATTGACTTGATTGTCGATCTCACAGTAGGTCATGCGATGTTATCTTTGATGGATGGATTCTCTAGTTACAATCAAATAAAAATCGCATCTGAGGACCAGCACAAAACAACATTCACTTGTCCTTGGGGAACTTTCTGTTGGAATGTCAAGCCCTTTGGTGTAAAAAATGCAGGCACTACATATCAAAGAGCCATGACTACTATCTTTCATGATCTCATCCACGTAATTGTGGAAGATTATGTTGATGACCTCTTGGGTAAATCAATAGATAGAGATACACATTTGGACATACTTTCAGTCGTCTTTGATCAGTTGCAAAAGTATAAAGTAAGATTAAACCCCAAGAAATGTGTCTTTGGAGTAACCTTCAGGAAGCTCTTGGGATTCATTGTATCAAAAAGAGGAATCGAAGTTGATCCAGCAAAAGTCAAGGCCATCCTAGAGATGCAACCACCATGAAATATCAGTCAACTTTGATCTTTGCAAGGGAGACTCCAATCCATATGAATATTCATAGCACAACTTGTAGATAAGTGTAATCCCTTTCAGCACTTGCTATATAAAAACATCAAATTCAAATGGAATGATAACTGTCAATAGGCTTTCTAGATACTCAAAGATTATCTTCTGAATCTGCCAGTTTTGATGCCACCAGTTCTAGATCAACCTTTATTACTATACATATCAGCTACTTCAACAACACTGGGGGCACTCTTAGCACAACAAGTTGTTGAGGGCAAAGAAAAGGCAGTATACTATATTAGTCGCACATTGGTGGGATATGAGCTAAACTACACACCAATTGAGCGTGCATGTCTCGTTGTGGTCTTTACTTCACAAAAATTATGACATTGCATGCTAACTCATAAGACTAAGTTGGTTGCAAGGATTGATCCATTGAAATACCTTCTCAATAAAGCAACACTTACTGGGTGACTAGCCAAATGGGTGATGATCCTGAGTGAATTCAACATCGAGTATGTGGACAAAAAAGCAATAAAAGGACAAGCTATCGTAGATCAGTTGGCAGATGCTCCCATGATAGATGATGTTCCTCTAATTTCAGAATTTCCAGATGAATCCATTTTAACAGTGTCACATGCAAAACCTTGGCAACTATACTTTAACGGCTCATACACATAGCATGGGGCGGCAGCTGGCATCCTCTTCATAACTCCTCAAGGGGATTCTATACCAAAATCATATCGATTATCATTTCCCTACACTAATAACATAGGAGAATATGAGGCATTGACAACTGGATTACAGATTGCAGTTCAGTGGAACATCCAGGAACTTCATGTTTTTGGGGACTCTCAACTTGTAATTCATCAGGAAACTAATGACTACCAAACAAAGGATGATAAATTAATGCCTTACAAAAGAATGATGGATGACCTGAAACAACATTTCACGAAGATAGACTTTGAGCAGATACCCAGAGAGTGGAATAGAGCCGCGGATGCCATTGCTACAATTGCTTCACTAATTGATCTACCACCGAATGAGACCCGCTATGAGTTCTTGGTGGATAACCTTTTGGTTCCCTCATATGAAATCACTCCTACTGAGATGATATGTGTTATTGGTTCTGAGTCCTAGATATACGGTTCCATTTTCGCATACCTTCGTGACAATACCCTACCTCCTGATCTATCCAATAACCAATGTCGCACTTTCATTCACCAATCTTCTCAATATGTCATTTTAGCCAATATCCTATACCTTCGAGGTCTAGATGGCACTCTTCTTAGATGTTTAGAAAGGGATGAAGCTTAGATTGCGTTACGTGAAGTACATGAAGGGATATGTGGTCCACATTCTAGTGGTCCTACCTTAGCCAAGAAACTCATTAGGACTGGATATTACTGGCCCAATATGGAAAAAGCTTCATATCAGTTTGTCAAGAAATGTAAGCAGTGTCAACTTCATGGAGACTTCATCCATGCACCAGAACAAGAACTTCAACCAATTGCGACTCCTTGGCCCTTCTGTCAGTGGGGACTCGATCTCATAGGCAAGATTCACCCTCCATCTTCTAATGGTCATAAATTCATCATCACTACCACAGAGTATTTCACAAAATGGATCGAAGTCATGCCTCTCACACAAGTCACTAGAAAACAAATTGCTACCTTCATTCTCAACTATATCATTTGTCGATACGGTATTCTTGTTTCCATCATCACTGATAACGGGTGTCCCTTCAAATATCAAGATGTTCGTGAACTTTGTGACCGCTTTCATATTACCCATATTTCTCCACACCTTATTACCCCCAAGGTAACGGTCAAGCTGAGGCATCTAATAAAACAATCCTTAAAATCTTGAAAAAGACAGTCGACGATGCTGGCCGTAATTGGCATATCCAACTTAATCTCACACTTTGGTCTTACCACACAAGCATCCGCACACCTATAGGAGCTACACCCTATTCACTTGTCTATGGCACTGAAGCTATCTTGCCTATTGAGGTTGAGTTACCCTCTTTACGAGTCTCTTTGCAAAACATTATCAGTGATGAAGACTACAGGGTCTCTCGCTTACAAGAACTTGAACTATTGGATGAACGAAGACAAACTGCTTTTAATCATCTCAAGGCTTATCAACAATGAATGAGTCGTAGCTACAATCATAAAGTGAAGCCTCGCACATTTGAGGTAGGTGACTTGGTTCTCAAAGAAAATCCTAAAAATCAGCAAGACAAAGAGAAGAAGGGCAAGTTTGAACCAAACTGGCTTGGTCCTTACATCATCATAGCAGCATATGGATCTGGTGCATATCAGCTCTCAACCATAGAGGGTGAAACTTTGAAGGATCCTATCAACAACATGCACCTTCATAGGTTTTAAACATAGCTCTTCAGAGTATCCTAATTCAAAAAGACAAAAAAATACACAAAAAAATAAAAAAACATAAAACATAAAAATCATTACTTGGTGAAAACCTGGCAAACAGGCACCTTGTGACAACAAAAAAATCAAAAAATCAAAAAAAGTAAAGAAAAACGTTTCATCCAATGGTGAAAACCACTTTGGTGGCGCCCTGGGCAAGTACCATGGTGAAAACTAGGTCACCAGCGCCATGTGTAGAGACATTGCTCCTCCCTTCTTTAGGATTCCATTTCATCCCTTCACTTTGCACACACTCACAACCTCTTCATCCATAATAAACTTACCCATTTCCATCATGGCTTGTTATTGATCTACCCAAGATTGGTTCATCATTCATAATAAACATTCCTTTTCACCCTTTTCTATCCATAATAAATCAGCTCTTATATGTGGCTAAGGCAAATCCTACGTCTACTAATGGGTGTGGAACTGAGATTGGTCACCTTACCTCTCAGAGTTGGGCCCGTTACAAAGGATGTGGTTTTTCAAGTCCTTGATCTAGATCTCACATACAACATACTCTTGGGACATCCTTGGATTCATGAGATGAGAGCAATACCATCTACATATCATCGATGTATCAAGTTTCCACACAATGGAGTTGAAGTGACCATCAAAGTTGATCCTAACCCATTCATATATTGCCATAATCTATGACCTAAATCAGAAATAACAATTCCAGCTAATCGAGAGGCTATTCCTTCATCAGCATATGTGGATCCAGAATCATTGAAAGCTTCTACATCAAAACAAGCAAAGATCAAAGAAAATTTCAAGATTAAAGACATGGGATGTGGTGAGTATATCTTTCATGTTGATCAAATCCCATTATCTCCTAAGGTATTCAATCAACAGGAACAATCTATAAAAAATTTGCAAGGAATTGGGTGTGAACCACCTAGTGTTGTGGCTACTAAGTCTGAATGCAAATCTCCTCTAGTGGTGCAAGCAACTCTTGATATCAATAGTCCTAAGAGTGGTTCTAACAAAGAATCTATTGAGTGTATCGCCAACCATCTTGAGAACTCACATAGCTTTACCATATCATCCACTCATTCCATTTCCTCTCCGCTCCCAGACTTGGATCAACAAGAATTAAAAAAGCCCTTACTCATTGGGGATCACAAATCAAGCTATGAACAGAAAAATCTAAAAGTCAATAATAAAGAAAAATCCTTTAGTCCAAATCAAAATCAAAAGCTATTGGACTCTACAAAAATCAAAGTCAAGGATAAAAATCCTATGAAAGAAAAAGAGCAAGAGTTGATCTCCCCTAATATCAAAATAACTGGGGGCAAAAGTTCTAAAATTTCAAGTCAAAAAGCATACTTGTTGATCCTAAGTCTCCATCATGCTATCCTACTTTAACTTCTTTTCGCAATCATAAGCCCTCATAGCTCATCCACTTGTTTCGCACATCCTTTACCTTCTGGCGATACATCATGGACCTTTAATGGAGCTTCCTTGAGGGACTTTGTTATCAGGGATGCCCAAACTTCTTTAGGTGACACGCATATGGGCAAACATAGTCCACACACTAGTAATTCTATCTCAGTTCCTTCATCAAGGAAGACAGTCACTCGAGATACACATCACTCAGTCAAGGAATGTTGCAGTTACAATCATAAAGTCAAGCCTCACACATTTGAGGTAGGTGACTTAGTTCTCAGAGAAAATCCCAAAAATCAGTAAGACAAAGAGAAGAAGGGCAAGTTCGAACCAAACTGACTAGGTCCTTACATCATTACAGTAGCATATGGATCTGGGGCATATCAGCTTTCAACTACAGAAGGTGAACCTTTGGAGGATCCTATCAACAGCATGCACCTTCGCAGGTTCTACACATAGCTCTTCAGAGTATCCTAATTCAAAAATACAAAAAAATAAAAAATTTCAAAAATACAAAAAAATCAAAAAAATTCAAAATACAAAAAAAATTATAAAACAAAAAAAATCGTTACTTGGTGAAAACCTGGCAAACAAGCGCCTTGTGACATAGAAAAAAACAGTGAAAAATCAAAAAAAAAGTAAAGAGAAATAATTTCGTCCAAAGGTGAAAACCACTTTGGTGGCGCCCTGGGCAAGTACCATGGTGAAAACTGGGTCACCAGCACCATGCGTAGAGACACTGTTCCTCCCTCCTTCAGGATCCACTTTCACCCTTTCACTTCGCACACACTCACGACCAATTCATTCATAATAAACTTACCCATTCTCATCATAGCTTGTTATTGATCTACCTAAGATTGGTTAGCCATTCATAATAAACCTCCCTTTCCATCCATAATAAATCAGATCCTATCTGTGGCTAAGGAAAATCCTATGTCTAGTGATGGGTGTGGAACTAAGAACATCACATGTTTCGAGGAGTACAATTTCTTCCAACTTCCTTTAGTCTATTCGCGCACAATCCGCAATAAAGCAACATCTGCATCGCCAGTCCGCAATAAAGTTTCATCTTCTCCGCAATAAAGTATCAGTTTCATAGATTTAGTCAGTTTTAGATGAGACACAGCAGCAACAATGAGCTTCAACAAAATCAAATCTTTCAACAGACTCAGACAACATATGGTTCAGTGCTATCTATCCTTTTTGTGAAAGTAAACATTATGACCACAATCAAATAAGACTTATACAAGTGACAAGAGACACTAAACTTGAGGACTATAGTGGATGTTGGTGTCGGATCTTGGTTTTCTTTTGATTTTATCTTTTGGTGACATGTCTTTTAGCTTTTCCAGGATGTCTCTGACTAGAGATTATATCTCCAGGATGTCTTTGACTAGAAAGGCGAGGATGGGGTATCGTCACCTATTTGTATTTGTTGTCTGTGGATTGTCTTTTAGTAATGCTATGACTTGTCCAAGGATATGAGGACACTGTGAGTCTAGTATGAACTGGGGCATTCCTTGTTTGTGACTGCCTTATCTCAATGCAAACAGGTACAATGACTTTCTGGGTTGAACATATGCCTCGATTGTCATAACCTACTTGCCATACTAAAGCTCAATGATGATAATACACAAGAAGCTCTTTCACATTCATATCTTCTATCTTGCATCCCCCTTTCTTGATTGACTTCCATCATCCTTCTCGAGTCCGCATAGCCTGCTATCACATGACTAAGTATAATGACACACCAAAAACATTTGCATTTCATGTAGTTGCACCTGCATTACCACATATAAGCATTTCATACATACATATAGGTATCACAATTGCATCACATCTTGCACACAACACTTGTTAGCACAATTTACATTTGCATTATCATATTCATCTGCATTACATTTGCATCATGCATACACATATAAAACATAAAAGAACAAAAAAATATTGCATTGCATCATATACATATTTGCATCCATATCATAAACATACATCATAAGAGCATCTCATCACATAGGTACACATGCATATAACTGCTGCAAAGATGAATCATCTCATATATATATATATATATATATATATAAAGTGTCATGATACAATGATGTCAAAATCATATGGCTACAATCACTTCAGGTGTCTACATCATCATACAAAAATGGTACCAAACTGATACATAGGGAGCCCTCTAAGGCTATGATGAACTCGCTCCTTTGGAGCCGCTGGCCTCGACAGAATCTGAGCCCCTGAAGGACCCGCCCTAGGATCATCCCTCTTGTCTCCTCTATCTGGTGGTGGTGGAGGACCCATAACCCCACCACTAGATGCCTATCTCCTCCAGCTCCCTCCCGTAGTTGTCGCTATCTGTGATGGTCTATGGAAGCTCCTCACCCGCTGATCTACTGGCACTACACCATAATAGAGGTCTCACCAGTAGGCAATCTCCTCCCCTGCTCACAGGACATAAGCATATCCTGCCCCTGTGTCCTCTACTGCCTGTCTCCCAGCCCTCAGTGCTGTCTCAGCCTCTATGTAGCGCTGAATAGCCTGGTCTCTCTCCCACTCAGTATCTCAGAGCTATCTCCTGAGTCAATCCCTCTCCCTCTCCAGCTCCTGAATCTCATCTGCCTGACCCTGGTAGATCTCCCTGAGCTCAATCAGCTCATCCTCCTCTGCGTCAGCCCCCTCAGCCTCTGCCTGTGGCTCCCCCTATACAGGTGCCTATCTCTATGCCTGTACCTGTACTGGTGCCTATACTGGCACCTATCCCTGTCCCTGTCCCTGTCCCTGTCTCTGTACCTGTCTGGGACCCTATGCTGCTGGCACCTGTACCGGCAATCCACCGCGACCCCTCACCACTCGAGCTTGTCTCTCCTCTCCACCCTCCCTCTGAGGTGCAACCCTCCTCTCTCCAACTACTCCCCTCCACCTCCATTGGCCTCTGCCCCCATCACCTCCACCATCATCATCATCATCCCCACCCCCATCTCCATCCAATAGCTCTCTCGGATCTGTCAAGCGTGGGAAGGGATGCTCCGCCCAGTAAGCTATATACTCGGCATCCATGCCGGCATCGTCAACCTCCGGCCACATGTCCCAGGGTAGGGGCACCATCTCTGCCAACTGTGTCACTGCCTGATCATATGACAATAGGGGTCCAAACTGTGCCTAATCTCTGATAGTGCGTGCATACATGCCCGAGCCCCGTGGCATCCTCTGAATCTGGCCAAACTGCCTGCACACCCTGTCTACAAGCTGTCTCTTCAGCACATAGGGAGCTCGCCCAATTAGATACCTACTCTGAAAGGTGTAAGGAAGCTCAACTACATTATCCTCCCACTCCTCGCATCCCAGGTATGGCCTCCAGATGACCACATCAATGTCGTCTATCACTTGTCGCCAGTGCTCCAACCTGCCAATCCGTGGCTGCGACGTGATCATATCATATAGGTGCACAAAACTGCATCCATGTCCCCTGCCTCTGAAGTGTATCAGCCTCGTCATTGGCAGATGCTTATAAGCCCATACCTGCAGCAGTGTCACCCCGCAGCCCAATCCCACTGATCCATGGTATACGAACTGATGTAGCTCATAGTACAAGTGTGCCAGCACACACAGTCCCTAGGCATATCTACTGTGCTATGTCACCAGTGTCTCCAATGCACCTTCCCAGCCTACAGCCAACCCCCGTGTCACTCTATTTGGACACAGGAACCCACTGATCGCTCCTCCTACCACTACCGGCAGCGCTAGCCCTGTGGCTGTCATAGTGTCCCACGCCACATGTCCTGCCCTCATCTCCAGTCCTAGGTCCTGGAATACTCATCTCAGGGCCTCCCTATCTCCATCTTGATCGTATGGGATCAGATCCCCATCGATTGGTATCCTCAGAATCCTGTAGACATCCTCAAGGGTGACTGTCATCTCACCCATTGACAAATGAAACGTACACGTCTCTAAGTGCCATCTCTTAGCTAAAGTAGTCAATAGTCCCATGTTCGCCCGAAACTCAGGAACATATAGCACATGTCTTAGTCCCATAGCCTCAATCGATGCTCGGTCCTCAAGTGTCAACTCAAGTCGCAATCTCTGTGTCGACGGGAATCTCTCCCATGACTCTAATATCAAAAAATACTCCTACAGTCAAGCAAATCAATCGTGTCAGTCATAGTGGCATTCACTGTTTATCACAAAATGCTACTTTTTATCTAAATGCATATGGCTATCTATCCTAGTGACACTCACTGTCCATCACAAAGTGTTGCTTCTATTCTAGTGGTACTCCCTGTTCATCACAAAGTACTACGTGTTTGGCACTCTCTGTTCATCACAAAGTGCTCCTCACATTTGCACTCCCTGTTTATCACAAAGTGCTGCTCATACTTAAAGTACTCCCTGTTCATCACAAAGTACTCTATCTTGGTACTCACTGTTCATCACAAAGTGCCTTGATCTATCCTAGTCTTCTCTAGAGGACCTACTTGAGTGTATCCTCTCAGCAGCTTATCCAATCGACAGCATATGTTCATCACAGAACTGCCGATTTGACCTCGAAGATAAAAATTCACATTTTTTGGACATAAACGCACTTTCCTGACACAAACGCGCTTAAAGACTGCACAGACGCGCCTAGAAAACACAGACGCGCCTGAAAGACACAGACGTGCCTATGCTCTACACAGATGCGCCTAGGCGACACAAACGTGCCTTCTTGACACAGACGCCCCTACATTACACAAACGTGTCCGCATTTGACATAAACGCGTTTCTAAACACAAACGCAGCTGGCACCCACATAGACGCGCCTGGCGGACACAGACGGGCCTGGCACCAACGCAGATGCGCCTAACCATTTTTTGACATTTTTGAATCCTCATCTAATGCGCATTTATTGCCCTATCTACCATTCATTAATGACAAAAATAAATGCATCGAAGTACGAGGAGGTTTTGTGGTACTTACCGGCTCTCTTGCCTCTGCTAGCCTCTGGAATCGGCGAACACGGTCGAATCTGTGAACGAAAGCCATTGTTGCTACCTGCTACTGCTCTTTTCTCGCTCTACACTATGCTCTTGTGGATGTGTGGATGACAATGAGGATGTCTTTTGCCCGTGGTCTATCTTATAGCCTACCCTAGCCCTCGCCCTCATTTCCCGAGTCAGTCTTCTTTATCCCGTGACTCTGTCACTTTATCCGGTCAGTTGATTCTATCCCATCTTTCTTATCAAGAGATTGTCTGCAATATTTTCACACATTTTCATCCAATCTCTCCAGGGGGCATATCATTCCCATCTTGGGGCAACTCTGTATTAGTTCATATTATCTTCTTTGAAACAACGTGACAAGCCGCATTGTCTCAAAGAGGGGCAAAATGTAGACACTCAAAATTGTCATATCTAATTAAATAAATATTTTATTTATTTAATTATCTTAGCTTAATTCTTCTATTAATTAAATAAATCTTTATTTGTTTAATTAATTCATTTATCCTCTTCTAGCCTTATTTCTCATTTAAATAAATACATTTATTTATTTAAATTATCTTTTTCCTAAATTAAATAAATATTTTATTTATTTAATTGATCCCATTTCTTCTATTAATTAAATAAATCTTTATTTATTTAATTAATTCATTAACCTTTTCCAAACATGACACATGTCATTCATCTCTTAATTCCTACACTACCTACCTCTTTCATTATTTTATTATTTCTTCTACCTACCCTCTAATCCTAGCCGACCTCCTTTTTACACCTCTCAATCTTATCCCTCCATTTCATATAGTGTCTTCTATTTAAGGAGATGCTTCCTTCATTATCAAACCCTAACTACTTGATCAATTGGCTACACTATGATCCTACTTGCAACCACATTTCGTTCTTTGTTGAGCTCTTGTGCACATAAAATTTGAGAGCAAATATATCAAGCAAGATCAATGGAGATAGGAAGAATGGAGATCAAAACCCTATTGGACATGTGATGGTATAATCTTTGTGATTGCATTTGATTTGCATTGTCTTAGGTAATCTTCATATGTTATGGTGGATCTTTGTTGTTGTTAGGCTAGGGTTTTGTGGTTGAATTCATTTAGCCTTCCAATATTGTTATTATTGTTATCCATTTTCACCATATACATTTTGGCACGCCCGGTGGGACACTTGTCCCTTTATATTTAACCTCCTTGTTGCAGATTTTGTGTTTTTGAAGTTGCAGATCGGACGTTTTCGATAGCATTTTTTGTATTTCCATGTCTGCGTACATTCGGATCGCATTCTTGATTTTCTGGCGCGTCTGCGACAACTTAAATCGCGTCTGTGCTATCGGCAACATTTTGTTTTGCAGGTTTTCGAAAATCACGTTTATGTCATAAAGTCGCATATGTGAATTTTTTAGCCGCGTCTGTGTTCGGAAATCGCGTCTGCGTTCTGGAGCCGCATCTGTGTCTCTCAGAACCGCGTCTAGGTCACAGAATCGCGTCTGTGAAAAGGGTAACCGCGTCTGTGTTCGGCAGTTTCAACCTACATGTTACGCACCTACATGTTTTTGACATTTTTTGACATTATCCTAAAGTGCATTTATTGCACTACCTAGCATGCATTTATGACAACAATTAATGCGACAAAGTACAAAGAGGTTTTGTGGTACTCACCGGCTCTCCTGCATCGGCTGGCCTCTAAAATCGGTGAACACGATCGAATCTGTGAACCAATGCCATCGTTGCTGACTGTTGCTGCTCTATTCTCTCTCTGCACTCTGATCTCTTGGATGTGTGGATGACAATGAGGATGTATTCCCCTCATGGTCTATTTTATAGACTGCCCTAGCCCTAGCCCTAGCCCTCATTTCCCGAGTCAGTCTTCTTTTATCCCATGACTTTGTCACTCTATCCTATCTGGTCAGTCCATTCTAGCCTTTCTTTCTTATCGAGAGATTGTTTGTGATCTTTCCAGACATTTTCATCCAATCTCTTGAGGGGGCATATCATTCCCTTCAAGCTGCATTGTCTCAAAGAGGGGCAAAATGTAGACACCTAAAATTGTCCAGTATAATTAAATAAATATTTTATTTATTTAATTACTTTATCCTAATTCTTCTATTAATTAAAATAAATCTTTATTTATTTAATTAATTCATTTATCCTCTTCTAGCCTTATTTCTCATTTAAATAAATATTTATTTATTTAAATTACCCCTTTTCCTAAATTAAATAAATATCTTATTTATTTAATTGATCCCACTTCCTCTATTAATTAAATAAATCTTTATTTGTTTAATTAATTCATTAACCTTTTCTACCTATGACACATGTCATTCATCTCTTAATTCCTACACTACCTACCTCGTTCATTATTTTATTATTTTCTCTACCTACCCTCTAATCATAGCCGACCATTTATCTTTTACACCTCTCAATCTTATCCCTCCATTTCATATAGTGTCTTCTATATAAGAAGATGCTTCCTTCATTATCAACCCTAACTGAGTAACTACTTGATTACTTGACTACACTACGCCTTTGCACTTTTACATGCGATCCTACTTGCAACCACATTTTCGTTCTTTGTTGAGCTCTTGTGCACATATAAAATTTGAGAGCAAATATATCAAGCAAGATCAATGGAGATAGGAAGAATGGAGATTCAAACCCTATTGGACATGTGATGGTATAATCTTTGTGATTTCATTTGATTTGCATTGTCTTAGGTAATCTTCATATGTTATGGTGGATCTTTGTTGTTGTTAGGCTAGGGTTTTGTGGTTGAATTCATTTAGTCTTTCAATATTGTTGTTTATCCATTTTCACCATATACAGTTAGCATCACATATATTGATAAGCTTGTGCCCATATTTTGATGACATGCTTGTAGGTTGAGTTGGGTTAGCATGCACTCTTTTATTGCCTTGGTCGGCCCAAGGTAGAGTGGGCAACATTCATAAACTTTAGCAAGTCATTTGTTTTCTCACTGACTTGCTTTGGAGAATGCTATATAGGGTTGTGTTTGTTGGGATCTTTAATCCCACATCACCCATGTATGGACTTTTTTGGTTGTTTTAATAGCTTGGTGCTCAACACTCAATTTTGAGTTCTTGTCTACGCTCACATGGCCCATGGGAAGTTTGAGCCTCATTTTCTTTTGCATGGAGTTTGTGATCTCCATATGAGTGGTGATTCGAAGTTGTGCTTGGACTTTGGTGATTGAGGCACTAGGTGGTCTAACTTGAACTAGTGATGTGGTGCGAGGATCCACCACCAATCTCAAAATTTGAGATCCACTTAGTTGAAAGGGCCTTAATTTTTAGCCATTTTTGGTTGTTAGCCCTTGTATTTTCAATCGTGGTCACATGGAGTCTTGTTTAGAGGACTTATTGTTTGCTAGAGGGCATTACATAGGTTTGTGGGTTTGCGCCAATGTCACCCATATAACCAATTTTTATTTTGCACATGTTGAGTGCTAGGTCACATGGGTGGCCACACCTTAGCCCCCGAGTGCTTAAGAGGGGTGACTCATTTTTAATCACCCTTATATGCCCAAATCGGTGTTTTTCTTTAAATAGCCATAACTTGGGCATCTGTTGTCCATTTTTAGCAAATGAGGTATCATCATAAAGGTGATTTTGTGTACTTTCCATTGGTGCAACTATTTTCTTCATTTTATTTTATTCTTATGGGTTAGTTGAGAATATTTTGTAAGCAATTTTTTTGTACACACTATAAAGTGTCACATATTGTTCATTTATATTGGGGATTTGCACAAATGTTGTACCGTATTATTGTACTTGCATTATATTATAAAGTGTCATGGGGGTTTATCTAGTGCATTTGTTATTTACTCATCACAATTTTGTCAAGTTAGTGTCCCTCCATGACAATAATGGATGTCATTCATCCTTGCCACATGCTTGTGTGTAGTCTTGGTGCACACCCTTTTGTTCAGTTACAGGTACCCATTTGGTCACTTCAAATATTGTACATGTTCTCCTTCATACATTTTATTGGTACACAGTTTCAGTGGATCTGTCATGCATCTCTATAGTCAACATTATGGGGGGATATCATATTGTTCATGCTAATGCTTCCTTGGTTTCACCTAGAGTGAGTTGAGACACTCTTGCATTCCTATTTTGTGAAGGAAACCTTCTATCCTCAGTTGATCATGGTTCTTCAAACTATTGTGCCTATATTTCAACCTAATTGGTTGAGTAATGATGATAAGATCACTCGTACAAATTCATGTGCCATATATATTTTCAACTAGATTGATAATTGTTTTGCATTTGTTGCCATCTAATCATTGTACTAGTAGTGTTGTTTGGGGCACGGATGCAAATTGTTGTCTTCTTGATCTTGATCATCATCTTGGAAGTTCTTCAATTACAACACCATATTAGTCATCCTATGAAAATTATCTATAGCTCCTTTGTGCTTCAGTGATTTTCTTCATGTTGTTGTTTTGCGACATCCTTTTAGAGGCTTCTTAGTCCATGTTCTCTTTTGGAGAGGATTTTTCTCCCATAGGGTTTTTCTCCTTTTCTCCATTTGCATTGTAGTTGTACATGGGTACCTGACATGTCTTTGTTGTTGTGACCCATAATGCATCTCATATTACATAGTTTTACTCCTTAAGTTTCACTTAGGGGGGTGTTGGAGTAAATATTTTTGACTATTTATGTTTACTTAAGTTTCACTTAGGTAACTAGAATTTAATTGGGTAATTTGGAGTGGTTGGACTCTACCTACTCTCCTTTGAAATTGAGATACTTGTCAACATCTTTTGTTCTCTTTCCTTTGCTCTTGCCTTTATAATCAAGTCATTTGTGCATTTGTACATTTGTACTCACCTCTCATCTTAATACATTTTAGTTATTGGTGGAATGACATCTCAAAGGTTGCTTCTCTCTTGTGTGTGAAGGATGGTCTGGGGATTGGCTCCTGGGATTGGGTGCAAACCCTAATATTTTTTATGTGTATTGGATTACTAACCATAGAAAATAAATTCAAATCAAGGCATAGTGCTTACTCAACATGTTGGGTTGTTGCATAAGAGATTTACAATAACAATAGCTATGAATTCACATACAGTGCAAATGGCATTAATACTTCATTTAGATACACTTTGACTTCTTGGTGTGATAAATATTTTGATATAATATGCATGGTTAAGCTCTTATATTAAGATATATAAATGTGTCTACACCATCATGTATGCTCATAGTGCATGTTCATATGTGTATATACAAATAGGGATATACGCATTTGTCCATACACTATGTATGTATATGGTGATATATGCATATTTATATGTATTCATTGTAAGTATTTTACTCCATTTTCTATCATGTGCATATAAAGCATGAATCATAGCAAGGTGGTCAACACATCCATGTCATCCAAATAATGATACATTCAGTCACATAGAAGATACGCTAAAGAAATCTCATTTCTCATTTTAAAATAATAATGATCATAAGAAAATATCTCCAGTCACATTGAAAATACTCATTATTTGTTAAAATACAGTTGCTATATGATCTGCATGGTGTGTGCAATGGTTTCAATCATATCCATTCTTTTCCAAATGGCTAGACTCCTCTCCTCAACCATGTTCTTGTCGTCAACCAATCTTACATCCACTTAAACTCATTTGCACATTAATAGGTTATCCCATCAAATCCAAATCAATACATGTACATGGTAATGGTAACATAATTAATATCATCATTTTTCATTTAAAATCTAAATACATCATTATTCTATCATTAAGATTTGTCATTTTAATCTATTAAAATTAAATATATATCATTATTCTATTTAAAATTAAATCATAAATTTACTAATTTAATATCCAAAATAAGTTTCTCATTATTTTATTCAAGTAAAAAGTTGGGACATGACAAAAGATCATTGAAGAATCTCAAGCATTCACCTTAGATGGCTTCAATATCTTCAAGAATGACATTATCAAATTTACTTATTTTCAATATCTTATTGTGTTGCCCTTTACTTTTTGTTGGCAATTTGAGTGATTTTACTCTGGACTTTTATTGCCAAAACAGCTCTTCCATCCTTAATATACGATTCAGAGTTTTGCTTCCTTCTCCCTGTAGTCTTGGGATTACCCAAAAATGGAAAAAAACTATCTCCACTTGTCTAATTTTTTATTCTACTTTACTCTTGTTGACAAAAAGATTGCCCATGGCCTCCTTGTTCCACTCTCTTACATTCCTCTTAATCACTTCAAGCTTTCTAGACACAATGTATCTTTTGTATCCTCTAAAATGTGTATTCCATCTGTAATGGGTGAAAAAATAGGGTTTCCACCATTAGATGTATGAAATGTTAGAATGAATCGGAGGAAAACTGAGGGGGAGTGAATCAGTTTTCCACAAGTTAAATAATTATTGCAGATTATAAACATTCTATCGAAGCAATATAACAACAACACAGAGAAAGATAAAGCATGAGAGTACAGAACACACAGCACCAATATTTTTGACGTGGAAAACCTGATTAAGGGAAAAACCACGGTGGGAAACCTTACCCACACTCAAATAGTACTTCTGCAGTAGTATGTGAAATATGACAATGGGGATTGCACTTGCAATCAGGCCAACCGCATAGAGCGCACTGCTCAATACAAAAGGGAATTCTCACTGACTTACATAAACATTGGACTATAATCCGAAGGAAATGAACTATGTAAATAGCATTTCCTAATGCTTGGTTACAGTTCCAATTAAGCACAGTGTCTGCTCGGCAACACCAAACTCTCCATACCACTTCGTTGAATGATTTATCCTTGTTCACACATTTACCTCTCTCAGATAATGTAGATATAATTCCTATCATCGTACACAAATTACATAAACATATCACCTATATATACAAATCATTAACTTTGAGAACAAAGTCAACTAAACCCTAAACCCATAACTCATAATTGCATAAATTAAATCACACGATACCACCGGACCAATATTATAATTTACATTACATAGCATGGACCTTATTCAAATTCCCAAACAATTATATCCACCTTAAATTGCGCCAAGGCCAAATGCAGCACGTTACTCCAACTGGTAGAAACCCTTAGTGCCAATAACACAAAATAACCAACCGAACCCAAATAGGATCACCAAATCAGCACACCATCCAATGCGAAGCCACCAAACAATTAGGACACGATCAAGAACACCTTTAGCATGTTATGGACCATTTCTAGAAGCTACACCAAAACCACTTAGCCATTTCATCAAATATCGCCAACCGATATCGCCAACCGTTACCAAGAATATCCACCAGCAAACCAGAACATAAGCGATAGCATCTGAAGAACCAAATCATGAACCAACTGAATATGACATACATATAAATATCTTGAATAACCATTCAAAACCAAATCCAACAATCTGATCATACCGAATCAGAATCTCTGATAAACTCAACCAAAACCAAATCCAACCAAAATAGGTAAGCAACCAACCGGGACAGTGTTGACATCAATGACAACACATAATCAATTCCTGCATAATGCCAACAATCTCTCCCTTTGGCATTGATGGCAACACTGAATGTGAAAAACATCCAAGTGCCAAGAAATGCCAACAATCTTCCAAAACTGATCTGATATATCTCTCCCCCATACAATATCTCTCCCCCTAAGATTTTTTGTTTTTCACATGAACACCTCTCCCCCTTTGGTATCAATGACAAAGGGTTGATTCCAAACCAAATAGATAACTACTCCCCTTGAGCATCAGCATCACCCCATCAACCCAGATCAGAAGATATTTCTGATAAGCTCACCGGATTGATGTATCCCTACATCTGTATGTCTCTTCCGAAGGGGTGGTTACCCCCAATTGATCTCTGAGATATCCAAAAGTGTCTTCAAACAACGGTTTAGTTATAATATATGCAATTTGTTCCTTAGTGGGTACATAAACCAATCTGACTTCCTTTGCTTCAACCTTTTCCTTCAAGAAACTATACCTTATAGAAATGTGTTTTGATTTAGAATGAAATACCAGATTCTTTGACATATCAATAGCAGTTGTAATATCACAGTGAATAGCAATAGGCTCATCATAACTTGCCCTTATATCCTTTAACATTTGCTTCATCCATAGGATCTGAGTGTTGATGAATACTAAGAGGGGGGGGTGAATTAGTATACAAAGAAATACTGAACTTAAAACTAAAACAGTTTAGTAGCAAACCGGTATAATAATTTTACTAACAAACTGGTTAACAAATGCAAACCAAACAGCAAATAAGACATTCACCCACAGAAGCACAATCACCATATCACAAGAGATTTTGACATGGAAACCCAAATGGGAAAAACCACGGTGAGATGAAACTCACAAGTAACTATCTGCAGAATACTAACCAGACCGATTAAGGTCAGGTCAGTTAAGGTCATACAATGTTCTTCACCAGAACAGATCATGTTAGGAATCTCAATCTCTGTTAGGAGATAAGTCTGATTAAAGACTACCTTGTGAGAGGATTTTAGATCCACATATGTGAACCACCTTGTTAGAGGATTTACAAAGGCTTTTCTGGGCCTACCCAGTTAAGGGTTTCAGACTTGTCGAAGATGTGAGTAATCAACAAGTGAATGATCTAGCAAATAGCACAGTCTGCTTGGTTAGATCCATGATAGCTCATTGCTAATGCATTTTAGCATTACTTCAATCTTCAGTAAATCCACACTCTGGTACAGCACACAGACTTGATCTTCTCTTCTAAGATCGCACATACAAAACTCATCAACCACCAAAAACCCTAACAGCTACATCTCCTAAAACCCTAGACACGATGTCCTTAAAAAGGAATCTGATTTCATGTCGGTCCAATAGGATTACATTGCAAGTTCCTAGGTTCATTGCATCTAGACACATTTGATAACACATCAAAAATCACCGTCAAAGTGTCGGTGGATGGTAACTCATCACAAAAATACCGGTTGGTAACTCATCACAAAGTATTATCGGTTCATACAACTTTACCGATTACCGGTTGGTAACTCATCACAAAGTAATACCGATTTAAACATTAAATTGATTACCAGTTGTCTGAAAATGAAGACTGGGAAAATGATAACTGTCGCTACAGTTTCTTCGCTCTGCTTGAGATCCTCGAACCACTTGAGGTCTTCATACCGCTTGAGATCGGTAAACACTTTCTGCAAAACACCGATGGCCTAAAGACTATAATACATAATACCGGTTTGGAACAAATATCAGTTGAGCATAACTCATACATAGAAAGTGATCTCAAAGAAAGTGTGTGTCCATCAATGACAATCACAACATAAACATCAAAAATGCCAACAATCTCCCCCTTTGGCATTGATGTCAACACTTAGGAAAAAAATTTGACATCTAAGTGTTTTACAACAAAAATATGCCATAATCAAAATTGCTCCCCCTAAGCATATACACTACCCATTTTGCAGAAAATACAATGTATACTACTCCCTTACAGAGATAAACATGAAAGTATACATAACATGCATTTAAATACAGAATACTTCTCCCCCTTTGCCAACAATGTCAAAGTACAACTGAATAACCCCTATTTCCATTATCATTAAAATCATAAGAGTTTATGACAATAAAGAGTGAAACTTGTCAAAAACTGATTTAAAGTCCTACATAAATGTCTTCATGGATAAAGATCATGACTCAAGCAATGAGGTAGCAACCGCACTCTCCGTTTGCATATGGGATACTTGTTCCTCCATGGCGTCCAAGGTACTCATCTCTTGAGTGACCGTTAAGGCATCCAGATTGAGATAGCATTTTTGAAGTATTTGCAGTCATGGTAGTAGAACTGGTTGAATTTCCTACAAATCTCGTATCCGCTTGTTGATCTCTAACTCTATTCTTGCAGACTGGAGTTGAAACCAGTGAACAGTTTGCCCATAAGTGGTGAAGGAATCTTAAGGCATTTTGAAGGTGCTTAGGAATGTCTGCAAATCATTTTGCAGTTTGTCTTTCTGAACAAGCACATCATCATAGAATAGATGAGGTTGACATATCTTACTAAGCAGCAGATTCCCCTCATCCAGAGCATCTCTTATGTCTTCTATGCCTTCTGAAGTTCGGACTGGAGCTTAGTCAACTTCTTCACCATGGCAGTGTTCAGAGCCTTTTGATGCTTCTTTTGAGCATTGGCTTCAGCAACATCTTCCATACATTGCACTTGGTCCTCTACAACTATGCATAGGAGCTTCAATTGAGCTAGAGAGGAATCGGTACTTGGGAGATTGGTATCGGGAATCAAAATGGTGAGAGTTTCCACCACAGTTTGAATCACATCTTCCTCCTTTTTCCTCCTTAGTTCTTCCAGTCGCTCTTGAGAAAGCTTAATACTTTGCAGTAGCTCCATTTCATTTGCAGACTGGAGGTCAATGGGATTGGTGATGTCAACCAGTTTGGCTTTACCACCGGTTGCCTTTGGGGTCTCTACCTCCTTTTCCTTGGGTTTCTTCTTATCTTCTTCTTCCTTCTTCTACTCCTCAGCTTCTTTCTTTCTTTTCTCTTCTTCCTTCTTCCTTTCTTCTTCTTTCCTCTCCTCTTCCTTCTTCTTCTTCTCCTCTTCCTGTTTCTTCTCCTCTTCCTGTTTCTTCTCCTCTTTTTTCTTCTTCTTATCCTCTTCCTGTTTCTTCTCCTCTTCCTATTTTCTCTTCTCCTCTTCTTTTCTCTTCTCTTCCTCTTTTCTCTTCTCTTCTTCCTTTCTCTTCTCCTCTTCCTTTCTCTTCTCCTCTTCCTTTTGCTTCTTCTCTTCTTCTACCTGTTTCCTCTTCGCTTCCTCCTTTCTCTTTTCCTTGTCCTGTTTCTCCTGTCCTACCATTTCTGTTGGTGTATCTGGAGTAACATCTTCACCATTCAAAGCATCAACATCAATAGGGTCCATTTGTTCAGTGACCTGTTCTCCTTCACTGTTATACACCTCATCCGGTTTTGCTATTTCCGGTTCTTGTTCAGCCTTTTTGTTCACTTCGGACACTTGGTGCAATCTCAGAGCAGCTTGGGCATGAGAGTGGGTATCTTTTACTACCTCAAGGACTTTCCCTTCTAGCAACAGGAGTCTCCTTCTTCGCATAAAGAAGAGGCCTTTATATTTTTCCATAACTTCATAAAGTTCAAAATTAGACACATCAGGAAAATGTTGAGCAAATATTTCCTCTCTTATCTTCTGTTCCTTTTCTATTGCAATGTGCCATTTGTTGTCTAAAGAATTATATAAAGAATTTGGTGTCACAAATTTAATTTATGATGGCGACCGGTCATTAATACATAAATATTGAATGACTTCCTGTTCTACTTCCTCCTCATTATCATTGAAATCATCAAAACAATCTGCCAAATCACTCAGCACTTTTCTCCTAATGTTCTTAATAGTTCTTTGACAATGTGTCAAAGGTTTGTAAGAAGAAATATCAATATTTACTAGTGCTAATGATGCCGGTTCATTGCTGGTTGTCTTTGTCTTCTTTCTTGTTTGCCTAGTCTTCTTAGGCTTTTCTTCAAATTTTGTATCTTCTGAGTCTGGTGTGTTGCCTTTTGTCTTCCGCTTTCTCTCAAAGACTTTGGTAGGTGCAACTTCTGGTTTCTTCTTTACCGGTGACTGCTTGGTCACTTTGGGACTTGCTGAAGTAACCAGTGTAGATACATATGGTACTGCCTTTCCTTTCTTCACAAAGGGCTCCTCAACCGATGTAACCCTTTCCAGATAGGTGTCGGTTCTCTTCATTTTAGGATCAAGCGGTGAGGCAAGTAGGGTAGAAGCATACCCATCTAGCATTTCGTACATCACCTCATAAGCCATAGGCTCCACTTCTTCCTTTCTGGGCTCAACAACCTTCGTTATGCACTCATCTACTTTGATGATAAAGCAGATGTCCTCTTCATATTTCTTGACAATATCACCAGATATTCTCACCCTTTGGCTCATCTTGCATCTAAACTCATCAAAGTATTTGTTCAAAACTTCAGGATAACCAGTTCCAACCGCTTGAAGACTTTCCCTGATTTGCTTTGTAACCGGTTGGTTAGCAAACCACTTAATATCACCAACTCCTGGGAAGTAGCCTTGGAAGTAGAAGAACAATCCGACCAATAGTTGTCTGAATTTAAATCTCAAGGCATTGTCCTGTTTGATTGACTTCAAGTTCACCAGTAGCTGCCTTTGTATACAGGTGCATAAATCAAATGAGTCATCTTCCATGATCATCCTGTAGCCAGCATTTACCACTGCAACAGAGACAAAGTTAATTCTGCTAGCATGGAATGTCCGGTAACCTATCACCATGCAGGCATACTTGACCAGATTGTCCTTGATGGTATTGATGGTCATTCCCCATTGGTCACTCATTGAACTGGTGAGCTTGGTCATTTCGGTCTTGCTGATCTTCCGTAGGGCTGGCACTTCTCCAATGTTACGGAAACCAGTGACGACATGAATCGCTTCCAGTGTGATTTCATGTGTCCGCTACAAATACATTTTGTCACCGTGCACTCTTCCTAGAATGATGTGAATGTGATCATTTGTGAATTCTTCAAGGAAGTAGACCGCATTGTGAAGCTTCTTCTTTTCCAAGATGTTGAATTCCGGTTTTGATCTTCTTGTCCTTCCTGTAGAACAAACTCAACTATGAATGGATCACTAGAGATCCTATGTCTTCAATTTTATAATCAATGTATTCTGAAATACCTTCCTCTACTATAACACCAGCGGGTATTTGGGATAGTGCATTATATTTTGCCTTCCGTTGGATGAAATCTATTGACTCAACAAGTGCACTAGAACTAGAGTGCGATGTTGAAGCCATGATAAATAGAGAAACTCAAAAAAATACCTTCGAAAGTCAAGATTTAGGGCTTGCAAATTCTGCTTCGCCACTCACTACTTTAGTTGTTGGGTTACCGCTTTGAGTTCTACACTTGACCGATTGATGTTATCTTCATATTCTTCTTCAAGGTTTTGAAATCTCTCTGAATTGCAAGACAAATTGTCTTTTGTCGCTTTGCACTTGAAAACTTCTTCGCTGGAAAAATGATAAGTGAAAATGACTTGAAAATCCCTTTTAAATGAATTCTCCACCTACCATAATAAATGCTCCATCATTAGGGCATAAACCCTAATTTGCCTTTTACCGTTTCCAGTCTTTCACCAATTGACAGCTATCACATACTAGTTAAGGTCTTTTACCAGTGTAAACCAGGGATTCAAAATATTTTACTGATTTGTTTCCCCCTAAGCTTTCTTGTAGCTTAGTTTGCCGGTTCAGAGATTTCCACACCAAGTGTAGAAACTGGTTCTTCTAGAGACACTTCTTCTGGCTTCTTTTTTCAGGTTTTCTTCTTATCTGCTTGAAAAGTTTCAACATCAATCTTTCCTTCTGGAGTGACCGATATATCATCCGATATATTCTTTCTCATTCTGCAGAATCTTGTTATATGACCTGGTTTGTTGCAATGATAGCAAACCATTCCAGGTGCTCTCCAAGGTCCATTATTCATGTTTCCATTATTCCTTCTGCATGTTGCAGCTATGTAACCATTACCATGACATATCAAACAGGTTGCTCTCCATCTGGTTGCCACTTGATAGCCACCGCTTCTTGACTAATGATTATAGGTATTAAACCGGTTTGGATTTCGGTTCCCAAAGGGTTCAGAAAAGACTCCTTGACTCCTTTGAGAATACCTTCCGGTGTTGTGCATGATAGACCTGCATTCAAATGCTCTATGCCTAGACTTGTTGCATGCATAACAATTTCCATTGAATCTATTGGATCTAGGCTTATTGTTTAGAAAGTAAGGAAATTTATTGTAAGCCTTGTTTCTACATACATTAGCAGTATGTCCTTCCTTGAGATTGTTATCTTCAAAATTTGATTCTCTCTGAACATCTTTAAAATAATATGATTTGAACTTGGTGCGGAAAAGACATCAACAATAAGGAAATTCTCAAGACAACATATGACAAGGTTTGGATTAACCTTCTACACTTCGGACTAACTTAGAGCCCAAGCGGGTATACCTTTGTGAATTAAATTCACACTTTTAAATATAAACCCACAGCAAACCAGTCCTAAAAACCAGTGGATCTATTCACCTTGAAATTAACTAAAAAACAAATAATGGAGTTACACTTAGATTCAGCGTTTTGATCAACAAAACATGCAATAAACAACTTCAATCAATACTAATGCCTTACCCAAGGTCACAAAGTCATCTAAAACTCAAATAATACTCCTTAAACAAAATATCTTTACGCATCCCATTGGTTTGGTTTCTATTAATCCTTGTATATGCCTAACACCTACAAGAATTTATGCGTTCCAAATCAAACTATGATCATCAAGATTCAAAGTCTCTCCCAAAGAGTTTACTGGTATGAGTGATCCCTGCACTTTTAATTTTCCTCCTAAAAAGAAAAGCTAGCGAACACTCTTACTGAAAATTGCCTTGCAATCCCATTCAAACAAAATAACCTTGGATTATTCAGAATGAAAACAGTAAACAAATTGCGAACACACTTGAAGACAACACAAAGCTTCACTCGAAACCAATGGTCTGTATATTAATATCAAGCTCAAAAAATATTACAAGAAGTTTTTTGAATTTTCTCCATTAAACTTTAGAAAAGCTCAGATAAATTTCTGCAGCGTTTTCTTACAATTTTTGCGATCCCTTTTTCCTCTAGTCCTAGTATCCATTTATAACATCATGGATGCACAAAGCTTCGGACTTCTCGAGGAGAGATTATTACAATCATTTCTTTCAAAATAAAGAGGTTACAAGCTTTTGCAAAAATAGTTACAAGCTCCTTTCGGCTTCTACAATTTCTTCAACAGACTGTTCGGTTGCAACCTCTTCCATCTTTTCAGGGGCACTCTCCAACTGCTCTGTATCATGAGTTGCATATTTAGTCGTCCACTCACCATACACCTCTTCTGTCGGCCATGAGAAATTAATCACTTTATCCTTGGTCTTAGTCAACCTTTTCCAAGAATTTCTCATTTTGTTGACTTATAAATTGAGAAAACCATAATGTGACTTAATTTTCTCTATCTCTTGTATTGTCACAACAAAGAAAGAAGCATCGTCTAGATCAATGATTCCTTTAACTCTTGCTGACAATTTAGCTTCTATCTCCTTAAGCCACATTTGTTTGTCCTTTAATTGATCTGGGCTAGCAAAAACTCCTGGGAGCAGCTCAAAAACTTGATCAGTGTACTCCTTTTTGCACAAATTAACCTTCCTATCAACATTATCCACCTCTGCTGCTAATTGCATTAAGACTCTAGCGACATCAGAAGTGGATTTGATGATGGGATTGGCCCTTGCTTCATCGCAGGATAAAGACATAAACTCTAAATCTTGCTCCCTAGGCCTCCATTTGTCAAAAATAGGTGTCAAAATGGCCTTGTCTCTCCTGAGCTCATTCCATATATCCATAATCTTACCTACATTGTTGTAGAGCAATGAGGCATTTATTATATCTGCAAAACTGGAAATTGTAGCCCTTACTCTCTCCTCATACTTCTTTGCATATAAGGCCTGAGTCTGTTTCAAGTTTTCTAATTCTTGAGGAGTAATTTCAACCATTTGAGAGCTGGAGGGTGCTGGAGATGGTGGAAACTCAATGATAGGGCTAGTAGGTGGAGGTCTTGTAGGAGAAGAGGAGATCATCAGTGTTGAAGACTCGCCTTGATGGTATTATCCAGTCAACTAGCTCTGCAGCTTGGCAATGATGCTATCCTTACCTCTTACCTCCTCTTTGGCATTGTTATAAGCCTTCAAAATTGTTTCCAACTTGACTTGGAGGGCCTCCTTCTTCATTGCGTCTAACACCAGGGCATCTGCTATATCCCATTCGAGTAAAATAAGCACTCCAACTTGTGCTACCATATCTCTTCCTTGCTCAGGGGTGATGGTTTTGAATTCTTCCATCATCTCTTGCTTTATTTCCTCATCTACCAGGGCTAGATCTTTATTAGGCTGCTCAGCCTTTCTCTTTTCACATCTAGCATTATATTTATCTATGTGTTGTTTCCATATAAACTGCATAAATGCTTCTGATGTGACAAAATTGTCATCAGCTAAGAAGGCATTACTTGCCTACTTTATCTCAGGATCCCACTCCTGGCCTTTGAGTTCAATGGTAGTGATAACCATTTCAGCAGCAATGGGTTCTTCTGGCATTCCTTCCTCCACTTCATCATAAGTGTAGGCAATTTCCCCTAGACTGCCTAACTATAGGAGTTGCTCAGCTACTGCTTGCTCATTTCCTATATGAATAGGGGATTGGGATGGGGAATACAAAGGTGTATCTGATTGTACTTCTTTCCCCACCCTTTGCTTCTTTGGGCTTTCTTGGATGTCAATGACATCTTGTATCTTCCTCTTTCCTTTGGAGGTAGAGGGCTCCCCTGTTGTAGGCATCAGCACACTATAACTGGATTTCTTATGCATTGTATAATCACCAGGAGGAATTGCTTTGCTGGAAGCTGATCTACTTAAGATCATTCTTGCCTTCTCTGGGTTGCTTTTGATTACAGCTTCCCTCTTCTCCTTCAGGGTTTGCATCACATCTTCAAAGCAAACAATCAAAAACTTTATTTTCTCTTCCAGAGGGAAAAAACTAGACAATGGGTCATAACTAGCATCAAATTGATGCACAAAATCCAAGGCTTTCTTATAAGCCACCCACTTCTCTTTCCTTAGCTCCTGCTCATCTAGATCAAACTCATTTCTGATGAGGTCTTTAGGAAACTGGAATTGATGAGGCCTACCTTTGCATGCTACCTTCTTTCTAAACATACCATTGAAGAAGTCTTCTGGGTCAGCACACCTGGACACTGCAGTGGACAAATGATAAGGCTTGAGAAAATCCTCAAAGCAATTCCAGCCTCCCTTTGTTATTACAAATTGGTGGGCTATGGTAGCTGCAGGGAAAATAGTCCCTTTACCCCTGCCTGTCAACTCTGCCTCTTGTAAACCACCGATTTGTCTAAGGATCTCTACAATTCCTACTTTAAGAGGGACTTGGTAAGGTAGCAAAAATGGGGTGCCTCTGAAACCAAACACTCTGAAAACTGTGGAGAGTGGATACAAGTAAATGTCACCCCAGTTATGAACAATTTTTATGTTCTCTGCGAATTCTTTTGGTCTTATGAATTCCAGAAGAACTTTGGGGATTCTTGGGTTCTCTTAGCAAAGGAGAGTCCTGATCTTGGATGCAAAGTATTTGTCAAATTTCAAGAAACTGGCATCCTCTCTATCCCATGATAACACAGTACTCCATAATTGTACCAGCATTTTTTCTCCTTCTTTCTCCTTAACAAGGTCCAGTCCACTAGCAAAGTAATCACCACCTTTAAAGAGAAAAAGATGCATCGGGAGTGAGTACCATCCAAAAGGCCTATCCACCTTTCCATTCTTGATTCCTGTTAACCCTCCATGGATAGCATCAGCAATAAAAGAGGCATAATCAAAAGTAATTACTAGAGAAGGATTCAAAATTTGAGAAATCATTAACAAGTAATGATTTGGCATATTTGCTTCAGCATCTTCTCCCAAAACTTGGCAAAGTGCCCAATACATTCCTTTAGCCCTCAGGGTGAACATACTTAATGAAAAGGGCTCTTGTGTGTTGGGTCCTACAACTGTTAACCCTCCTATCTTCACAAAAAACTCTTTAAGAGGCCCGCTCCTGTGATGACTCCTCTGTGCCCTCTCCTGAGATGACTCCTTTGTGCACCATAAATTTGGGCTAACGATGTGAAGTTTATAGGTTCTAGAAAATTGGTGAACTCATTAAGCCCAAATGCTTTCCTGAATTCTTCAGCATTAATTTCAACAAGGGTTTTCCCATTTATATCCCGAATGCTTCTTGTGACTGAATCATAGTTGAGCGCAATTTGGGTCAACAAGTCTACATCCATAAATACCCCTGGGACTACCAGTTTCCCAACATCTAACTCCCAAATACTGTTTTGTAGGGCCGGAGAGTTTCTCATTCCAAATCCAATTTTGAATAACCCCAACCCAAACAATCCAACCTGTGGGTCTCTCAACTAGTTACCCTTGTCATACAGTCCTTCTCCTATCTTTAAACGGGGAGCTCTAGGCACTAATTCTTTTACCTTTGATGCCTGATTAGTTGACAACATCAACTGTTCTAAAAAATCATCACAGACACTCTTTTCTGAATAGTTAACCTTACCAGAAAATTCTCTTTTAGGAGCCATTTTGAAAACATAAGAAAAGAATACCACTTTTAAACAATTCTGTGATGAATCAATTATCTTATCTAAAACAATACACAGGAATTGCTACACAAGAATACGAGAGAATCTATTCTTCACTTGAAGGAATTTTCTCTGCAACTGAACTGACTTGCTCTGTACCTAAAGAAAATAACTCTGCATCCACTTTTCTGCAAAATCCTTTAAAAGATATCTTCACCTGGTTGGTAGGAAATCAAATATTGTACTCAGGGTTTTAACTACAACATTGAACCCGCATGCTTCGGCCGTCCCTTCAAAATTGAATTCATATGAGAATTCATATTTTTCACTCCAACGGGTCACAACATTCCTGCAAGTGTTTGATTTTTCTCTTTTGCAACTTTGTGAAGCATAACTGTCGGGAAACTTGATCCTGCGAAATAGCGCCAACCGTCTGATCAAAAGAAACCTAATCGAGCGTTAGATTAACTAACAGCTTTGGCTCCGTGCTGGGTCTCACTTCTCTATTGGCTACATTATACCATGTGGCACCCAACCATTAGCCTTGAAATTTCCTTCGCATTCCACTTGATACTGGCCGCGTGTCTTTCTTTATACCGCCGATTCCACCTTAGCGGGCCCACAGCTTTCTTCTTAAGACCACATGTCACTGAACATGTGGACGGCTCTTATTCACTCTCACTATTTCGCAGGGTATAAAGGATGAGCATCTTACCCTTGCGAAATAGTGCGAGCCATCGGATCCACCCGAGAGATGCGCACTAGTTACTGGGCCCGACAACTTTAAGAGAAAAACATATAAGGCATAAATTTTTCGATAAATTAACATAACCACCTAGGCAAACAACAAGGGGGGACACTTCCTACGACCCCATGACCCATCACTTTAGTGAATAAAGTAACAAAAGATTAGAAAATAGAGGGTTTAAAACAAACACAAGAGGATCTAAAATTTAAAAAAAACCTTAAACCCTTGAGGTATAAAACAAAGCTGAAGCATTTGAAACTGCACCCTACTCAAAATTTTAACAAACCATAGCCAATCATGGGAAGAGAAAAACCCATTTTTAATCAGTGATAATAGAGACAATTAAAGCAAATAGGTTTGAACTTTTTCTTACCTTTATCCTTTGGTGTCGGTTGCTTCTTTGATGCTACATCGTTTGCTCCAGAGGTCTCACCTTCCTCATAACCAGAAAAACCAAGTCCAGTGGTATTCTTCACCAGTTTAGCTGATTCAAGCTTCTGCTCTAGCTTGACAGTGCTCTTATTGAATTTGGCAAGTATTTCCTTTGACTCAGTGATTTCTTTGGTAATAGTAGCATTGGATTCCTTCAAGTTTGCTTCTTAGAAATAGCCATGTTTATTTCACCTTGCATTTCGTCTTTTTCCACTTTGCTCTCTTGGAGATGAGCGGTAAGTGCACTGATTTATTGCTTCAGTTTGGAGATCTCATGATCTTTGTCTTTTACCAGATCTTCATCTTTTCTCCGGTTCTCAAGCTCTTGACACATCCTAATAGTCAGTCCTTCAAGTTCCCTTCTCAGGTTGGCATTAGACTCATTCACCTTTTCAACTTCTTCAACTAGAGCTTCCATGTTCGCTTCATCAAAGGAACTATTTTTAGTTAGCTCCATCAGTTTCTCAGCATGCTCTCTCCTTTTTGCCAAAGAGGCCTTATACTTGACTTTGAGTTCATCATAGGCTTTCTCAGACTAAGTGAGCCGATGAGTAAGTTCCCTCATAGTGTATTCCCCCATATCTCTTTCCAAGTGGTTAAACTTATAGAAAGGTTGGCTCTAATACCAATTGATAAATACTAAGAGGGGGGGTGAATTAGTATACAAATAAATACTGAACTTAAACACTTCAACAGTTTAGCAGTAAATCGGTATAACAGTTTTACTAACAAACCGGTTAACACAAATGCAAACCAAACAGCAAATAAGACATTCACCCACAGAAGCACAATCACCATAACACAAGAGATTTTGACGTGGAAACCCAAATGGGAAAAACCACGGTGAGATGAAACTCACAAGTAACTATCTGCAGAATACTAACCAGACCGGTTAAGGTCAGGTTAGTTAAGGTCATACAATGTTCTTCACCAGAACAGATCCTATTAGGAATCTCAATCTCTGTTAGGAGATAAGTCTGATTAAAGACTACCTTGTGAGAGGATTTTAGATCCACATATGTGAACCACCTTGTTAGAAAATTTACAAAGGCTTTTCTGGGCCTACCCAGTTAAGGGTTTCAGACTTGTCGAAGATGTGAGTATCAACAAGTGAATGAACTAGAAAATAGCACGGTCTACTTGGTTAGATCCATGATAGCTCATTGCTAATGCATTTCAGCATTACTTCAATCTTTAGTAAATCCACACTCTGTTATAGCACACAGACTTGATCTTCTCTTCTAAGATCGCACATACAAAACTCATCAACCACCAAAAACCCTAACAGCTACATCTCCTAAAACCCTAGACATGATGTCCTTAAAAAGGAATCTTATTTCATGTCGGTCCAATAGGATTACATTGCAAGTTCTAGGTTCATTGCATCTAGACACATTTGATAACACAACACAAATCACTGTCAAAGTGTTGGTGGATGGTAACTCATCACAAAATTATTGGTTAGTAACTCATCACAGAGTATTACTGGTTCATACAACTTTACACCGATTACCGATTGGTAACTCATCACAAAGTAATACCAGTTTAAACATTAAACCGATTAATAGTTGTCCAAAAATGAAGACTAGGAAAATGATAACTGTTGCTACAGTTTCTTCGCTCCGCTTGAGATCCTCGAACCGCTTGAGGTCTTCATACCACTTGAGATTGGTAAACACTTTCTGCAAAACATTGATAGCCTAAAGACTATAATACATAATACCGGTTTGGAACTAAAAACTGGTTGAGCATAACTCATACATAGAAAGTGATCTCAAAGCAAGTGGGTGTTCATCAATGACAATCACAACATAAACATCAAAAATGCCAACAAGTGCAATTAGTTGCAACAACTACATATTCAGCGTCAGCATTAGATAATGAAGTGCATGATTGTTTCTTGCTAAGCCATGAGACCAATTTCTTCCCAAGAAAGAATGCACCACCTATAGTTCTCTTTTGGTCATCAATAGCTCGTGCCCAATTAGAGTCTGTATAGGCACATAATCTGAAATCATCATCCTTTGGATACCATAACCCATAATTTGTTGTTCCTACCAAATATTTGAATATCCTTTTAATGGCAATATCATGACTTTCTCTTGGATCTGACTGAAATCTAGAAGCAATGCAGACATCATTTATTATATCTCGTTTGGTTTGAGTTAAGTAAAGTAATCCACCAATCATTGATTTGTATCTACTTGGGTTCACTCTAGGAGGTGCATCTTCTTTTGACAGTTTGCAACCAGTTATCATAGGGGGTTCCAATAGGTTTTGAGTTTTCAAGTCCAAATTTCTTTAGCAATTCTTTTACATATTTAGTTTGACAAATGAAAATATCTTTATCAGTTTGAGTAATCTGCAAACCTAAGAAAAATTTCATCTCTCCAATCATAGACATTTCAAAATTATTCTTCATGTCATCAGCAAATGTTTGTTGGCATTGGGTTGTCATTGATGTCAACCAGTATGGGATGACTACCAATATGAGAGATGTATGTGCAACACTGTCAAGGAGGAATATAGGTTGAGATATCTTTGATATCAACTATTGTTGCTTCACTAGTAAGGAAAGGATGTCAACTAGTAAGTGATGTGTTGACATGGGGAAGTCAAATCAACCAAGTGAGTGGTTGTCAGCCTGCAAAGGTCATGACCAGTGAACAAGCAAGATGAGAAAGGTGCTTGGATGTTGTTTGTGATTAAGAGAGAATGTTACCTAAATCACAGCAACGTTGGATGAGAAGAATGAACAGATCACAGGTATGTTGTAAGGTTGCAGGACAGCAAGACTCCCACCTAATGAAGATGCAGCCATCATGAGAAGAAATGATTGACAGTGAATGTGCCCACACAAGATCACATGTGCATGTTTCAAGATATATTGCACAAACAGGGAAGTCACATGAGTACACTACAGGATGCAGAAGACAAGGTGTCACTCCACCGATAAGTGGAACTTATCTCCTATCATGCATTGTGTGCATCATAGTTTTGTGAGATAAGAGAGAAGAGGTAAAGGCAAGTATTTAAGGGCTCACACTGGATCCACCCATGAAACAAAAGGAATGCCTCAAGTGAATGAGAAAAGGGTTATGCACTAAACTGACAGTGAAGGCATGTTGAGATGATGGTACAGATGAAGAGTGATGAGTTTGTCAGCATGACAAACCGGTTGAGATTTGGTTTGAGCTGATCAAGAGAAGGCAATGCTGAGAAGATGCAGTCAGAGGAGAATGCTCGAATTGAAGATGGAGTCTGGTGAAGGTTGATGACATGGTGTCATCAAGAGTGTTTACCGATATGTAAGTCCACTGGTACTATGAGCAAGGTGTAGATGCACAAGACTTCCCAGTTTGTGGGAATGTGCATGTTTTGAATAGACATGTCTGATGATCGGTTTAGGTGTTCCATCGACAGTTCAACATGTGTAGACATGAAGAGTCTGCTGGTAGAATATGAGATGCTGGCAGGGTTAGTAAATCGACAAAGAAGAGAAATCAGTAGCGTGGTTGGTTTGTGATCCTATCTGGACCAACATGAAGAGTCAAGCTGGCAGTTGGTCGACATGGATGCCACATGGAGTCAAGGTGGTGGACCTGCATTCGGATGAAGGAGGAATGTACACCGATGGGGTAGTTGCATAATTAGTCGACATTAATGGAATATCCCACAAATTATAGAATGTGTTGCAGAGGTTTGTGGATCGAGGTCTGGAGGACAACTTAGAGCCAGTTAAGAGTGATTGAGGAGATTGAGGCGGATGAAGGAAACATCAAGATCCATCTTGGTGGTTGACCAAGAAATCAGCTAATAAAGGAAAAAGTATATCTCCAAAGATTGATGGCATGATCAAGAAGGCACGATAAAGGCAAAGTTGTATAGTTGGTTGTCTGGGTGATCAGATCGGGTAAGATCTGATTAGATTTGGTTTGCCTTGAGGGTGATGAGGAAACCCCAACTGCCTAAGGATTTTAATTGGGTTTTGGCGAGAAACCAGACTATAATATGCAGGCCAAAGACATAGTTAAGTTGTTGCTAAAGAGAAGAGGATAGTGCTATTGTGAAGTGATTGAGTGTTACTTCTACATGTGAGAGAAAATCAGCCAAGTGCTCAACGAGTATCTAAGAAAAGAGCAAGAGTGAAGAGCAGAACCGAGAGTGGTTATATTGGCAGAGCAAAAGTGAAGAGAGTTGTAGAGAAGGTAGACAGTGGACTAGTAGAGTATAGCACTGATAAAGTGCAGGGCAGTGAAGAGGAGATCCAATAGAGAAGAAGAAGAGGAGAGGTGTACCAGTAGAGTTTTCCGACAATAGAGCAACAGGTGAGAGCATTAGAAGTCTGAGTCGGCATAGCAGAGAAGGTATCTCACCAATAGAGTAAGGTATACAAAATGGTTACAAGATTCACTTGTAACAAGATAACTACTTTTGTAATTGATGTTTTTTATTGTGAACACTGAGTTGTAGCTTAGTGCAGGGGTTGTAGCTCCTTTGGGTTGTAGCCCATAAACAAGTCAGTGGTTGTAGTTCCTTTGGGTTTTATCCCATAAACAAGTTAGGGGTTGGTGCTCCTTGGGTTGGTGCCCTAATAATTGTAACAGTTTTTCATTATGAGGCTGGATTGGAGCAGTAGACTCCAACAACATTGCTCACCAAGGTTTTTCCCATCTTGGGTTTTCCTCGTACATGCTAGTGTTGTGTGATTCCCCTTGTGTGTGTTTGCATTTGAGTTGGTCTCCTCACTAACCAATAAGTTTGTTCCTAGTTAGAGCCAATAACTAGTATGCACACATAGGATAGAAAAAGTGAAAAGTCGGAGAACCATTGATTCACCCCACCTCTCAGTGGTGCATTGTGTCTAACAATGTCATGCATAGATTTTCTTCTCCTCAAAAACAATATCATCAACAAAGAATTCAATGATTAATATGTCATCATGCTCAATCTTATAATATAAGTTGCTATCAACATGACCTTTTCTAAATCTGAGCTTCAAAAGATGTTTATCCAATCTAGCATATCAGACTCTAGGGGCTTGTTTCAATCCATATAAGGCTTTCTTCAGTCTGCAAACCATGTCCTTGTCCTCTAATAGTGAAAATCCATTAGGTTTCTCAATATAGACTTCTTCTTCAAGATCTCCATTTAGGAATGCACATTTGACATCCATTTGATATACCTTGTAGTTCTTGTGTGCAACATAGGTAAGAAATAGTCGTACCACTTCAATCCTTGCAACCAGAGCATAAGTTTCATCATAATCAATTCCTTCTTGTTGTGAGTATCCTTTGCAAACCAATCTAGATTTATTTCTTACAACCTTTCCTTATTCATTTAATTTGTTTTTGAATACCCATTTAGTTCCAATAACATTTTTATCTTTAGGCCTAGGAACCAATTCCCATGTGTTATTCTTTTTTATCTAATTTAATTCCTCTTCCATTTCTTTCATCCAATTCTCATCTTTACATGCTTCAATAACACCTTTCATGTCATCACATGTTTCCTCTTATCTTCAATGATATAATCTTCGGAATGATTCAGCTTTACATACCTGAGAGTCTCTAGATTATCTTGACTTTCTGACTCTTTATGCTCTTCAATAGTTATTGTGGAATTTTCTGATGTTACCGAAGCAACTAGATCGATGCTCTGATCTAATTCTTGCACAACCAATTTTGATCTAATAATTTCATCTTTCGGTCTGTAGTCATATGATCTGATCTGACTATTTCTTTGCTCATCCACTTTGGCATTTATACTTTCCATTATCCTCTGCAATTTTTGTTATAACATCTATATGCTTTTCTCTTAGTAGAATAACCCAAAAATATTCCTTCATCACATCTAGGATCAAATTTCCCTAATGCATCATCTCTTCTAATATAGCATTTACTTCCAAAAATTCTGAAATACTTGATAGTAGGAGTATGACCAAATGATAATTCATAAACAATCTTACCGATATCACGTTTTATGTGTATTATGTTGAAAGTGTACACTACAGTATTGACAACTTCTCTCCAATAGATATCAGGCAATTTGGCTTCCATCATCATTATCCTTCCAGCATCTAAGATAGTTATGTTCTTCCTTTCCACTACTCTATTCTGCTATGGAGTTCTAGGTGTAGATAATTGCCTTTTGATTCCATGTTTCTCACAAAAATTGTTAAACTCACCGGATGTAAATTCACCCTCTTGATCTGATCTTAAGCATTTTATCTTCAAACTTGTTTTTGTCTGAACCATAGCTTTAAATATTTTGAATTTTTCAAGAGCTTCTGATTTTTCTTTAAAACATGCAACCCACATCATTCTAGAATAATCATCAATAAGCAACATAAAGTATCTATCACCTTAAAAACATTGAGTCCTTGTCGGACCACACAAATTAGTATGAATAAGATCAATAATTTCATTAGATCTATCATGTATGCTTTTGAAAGAAGTTCTGATTTGCTTACCCATTTGACATTCTCTACATATCGGATTATGATGCTTGATGATCTTGGGCAAATCTCTGACAGCCTGGGTTGAAATGATCTTTACTATGCAATCAAAATTCACATGACACATCCTTTTATGCCATAACCAACTTTCATTAATCTGAGCAATTAAGCAAGTCTTCTCACTGGAGTTTAAACTAAATATATTACCTTTGGTCCGAGTTCTGGATGCAATTTCCAATCCAAATCTATTGATAATCTTGCATTTTTCATCTTTGAATTGCAAATGAAATCCTCTATCCACCCTCTGACCTACACTCAAAATATTATGCTTTAAACCTTCAACATAATAAACATTGCTAGTATTGGTCTTACCATCCAAGGATATTGTCCCTTTTCCTTTGATCTTGCATGCCTTGTTGTCTCCAAATCTGACTAGACCACCATCAAATTCTTGCAGAGTTAGTAATTTCCTCTTATCACTGGTCATATGATGAGAGAAACCACTGTCTATAACCCATTCATCTTTCTCTTCAATTTTAGCACCTAGGGCTTTCTCCTCAGTATGAATTGTATCATTGATAGGTTCCGGAGATTCATCCTTGATAGCAATAAAGACTCAATCTTTACCTGAGCTTCCATTACCGGATCCACTTACAGGTTCATCATCATCAGAATCAACAGTAATACCAAAATCATCATCACCAGCATAATAACAAGATTTGTCCTTATTCCTTCTATATTTAGGTTTGATCTGATATTCCGGATTAGGTTTATAATTCCTAGAAAATCTTTCATGATTCCTTGCAGCTCTTTCAGGACATCTAGAAGCAAAATGACCAATCTTATTGCATGAAAAACATTTAAATGGAACATTTCCTTCATACTTACTTCCAACCAGTCCTTTAGGGATTCTTCTAGTGATTAGGACTTCCAATTCTTCAAGTTCTCTATTTTCTCTTTCAATGTCTTCCATCTCCTTAGGATATAACTCTTTCCAATCTATCTTCTACTTGTCAGAAGCTTTAAATGCAGTTTCTATTTTAGTAGCATTCTAATCTCCAAGCTCTTCAAGTTCAAAAGCAGTCAATTTTCCAAGTCATGTATCTCTGGTAACATGGATATTTGACATTGTCCGAAGTTCATTTATTGCAATAGCTTTCATCTTGTAAGTCGGAGGTAGAACTCTCAGAATTTTTGAAACAACCTCATCCTCATTAACTGTTCCACCGCAACATTTGATTCCTGTGACAATCTTATTCACTCTATCCATAAAAGAACTTATCCTTTCATCTTATTCCATCTTCAAATTTTCATATCTCACCCAATAACCTTCAAGTTTTGCAATATTTACTACTTGGTCGCCTTCATATAGAGTTTCAAGCTTCAACTAGATCTACTTTGCATTTTCCAACTCTATGACATTCAATAATTTTCATCACATAGGTCACTTAACAATGCTTATTTTTCTCTGACATCATTATCAACATTCTTTTGTTCATCAACAGGTGACAGAGTTCCAGAACTAGGATCATGAGGTGTATATCCTTTTTCTACTATTTCCCAAACTTCTGCTCTGAGACATCTCAGATGAATCTTCATTCACTCATTCCATAATTTGTAATTTGTACCATCAAATCTAGGACTCTCCTTCCAGTAGGGATTAAATGAAGATATTGATGTCATTGGATCACCTCAAGCGGTTAAGCTTCTACAAAGAGGACCTCGCTCTGATGCCAATTGTTAGAATGAACCAGAGGAAAACTGAGAGGGGGAATGAATCAGTTTTCCACAAGTTAAACAATTATTGCAAATTATAAACCTTTTATCAAAGCAATATAACAACACGGAGAAAGATAAAGCATGAGAGTACAAAATACACAACACCAATATTTTTGAAATGGAAAACCTCGTTAAGGGAAAAACCACAGTGGGAAACCCTACCCATAGTCAGATAATACTTCTGCAGTAGTATGTGAAATATTAAAATGGGGATTGCACTTGCAATCAAGCCAACCACCTAGAGCGCATTGCTCAACACAAAAGGGAAGTCTCACTGACTTATATAAACATCAAACTACAATCCGGAGGAAATGAATTGTGGAAATAGCATCTCCTAATGCTTGGTTACAGTTCCAGTTAAGCACACTGTCTGCCCTACAACACCAAACTCTCTATACCACTTCACTGAATGATTTATCCTTGTTCACAAATTTACCTCTCTCAAATAATGCAAACATAACTCCTATCCTCATACACACATTACATAAACATATCACCTATTTATACAAATCACTAACCTTGAGAACAAGGTCGACTAAAGCCTAAACCCATAACCCATAATTGCATAAATTACATCACATGATACCATTGGACCAATATTATGATTTACATTACATATTATGGACCTAATTCAAATTTCCAAACAATTATATCCACTAGAGATCGTACCAAGGCCAAATGCAGCACGTTATTCCAACCGGTAGTAACCCTTAGTGTCAATAACACAAAATAACCAACCGGACCCAAATAGGATCACCAAATCAGTACGCCAGCCAATGCGAAGCCACTACACAATTAGGACATGATCAAGAACACCTTCGGCATGTTATGAACCATTTCTAGAAGTTGGACCAAAACCACTTAGCCATTTCATCAAATATCACCAACCGGTACCAAGAATATCCACCGGCAAACCAAAACATAAACGGTAACTTTCGGAGAACTGAATCATGAACCAACTAAATACGACATACATATAAACATCCTAAATAACCATCCAAAACCGAATCCAACAATCTGATCATACCGGATCAAAATCTCTGATAAATTCGGCCAAAACCAAGTCTAACCGGAATAGGTCAACAACCAACCAGGATAGTGTTGACATCAATGACAACACATAATTAATTCCTGCATAATGCCAACATGAAAACCACTAATTTACCATTACATTCAAAAGAGGGGTGAAACCTAATAGATTCAATTACAAACCAAAAAGATAAGGACTGAATGTTGATTGGATTTCAAGGGAGTTCATTTGTTTACCCTCTTTTGTGAGTTGAATTGCTGAAATTAGGGTAAAGTGCTAAAAATGAAGGTAAAAATGTGAAAGCAATGAGCTACAGATGCGAGATTGAGGCACACACCTAGAACTTAGGATTATAAGAAAATTCAAATCTTATCCCCAAAAAAAGCTCCAAAAATGTTGGGACCAGAATGCTCGTCGCTCTGGTCCTCCCAACTTTTTGCACACCAAAAGGGATTGATTCGTCTTTGCTAATAATGTTTATTCTGAAGATTGTAGCTTTGTACATGTTTCCTACATGCAGAAAGAAAGGGAAATAGGTTGGGAATAGGGGCTTTCCTAAGTCAAACCCCGGTTTTGGAATTAACCATGAAATAGAGATAAAAGATAATTGAATTGTTGTAAATGAAGATTCTCCTTTTGTGGGAAATGTTGAAAAACAAATGATATACCTCTTTGTGAAGTTTTGTTTCTCTCCACATGGGATTAGGGTTTCATGAAGTCTTTGATAAAATAGGATATGAATGTCCACTTCAATGCTTGAATATTGACTTTGTTGTTGCTCCTAAGCTTGAAGGAAGATTGATTACTTTCTCAACTGCTTGAATGCTTGAATGAATGATTAAATGATTGATCTCATGTGTGTGTTCTTATTGATGAATCCCAAAATGAGAGGGGAAATTATCCTTTTATACTTTCCCATTGGAAAACTTGCTAATTTCCTAACATAAGCCATGTAGACACCTAAAATTGTCATGTCTAATTAAATAATTTATTTATTTAATTACTTTAGCCTAATTCTTCTGTTAATTAAATAAATCTTTATCTATTTAATTAATTCATTTATCCTCTTCTAGCCTTATTTCTCATTTAAATAAATACTTTTATTTATTTAAATTATATTTTTTCCTAAATTAAATAAATACTTTTATTTATTTAATTGATCCCACTTCCTCTATTAGTTAAATAAATCTTTATTTATTTAATTAATTCATTATCTTTTTCTACCCATGGCACGTCATTCATCTCTTAATTCCTACACTACCTACCCTCTCATTATTTTCTTATTTTCTCTACCTACCCTCTAATCCTAGCCGACCATTTATCTTTTACACCTCTTAATCTTATCCCTCCATTTCTTATATTGTCTTCTATATAAGGAGATATTTCCTTCATTATCAACCCCCAACTATGCTTTCAAATTTTCACATGCGATCAAGCCTACTTGCAACCACATTTCCATTCTTTGTTGAGCTCTTGTGCACACATAAAATCTGAGAGCAAATATATCAAGAAAGATCAATGGAGATAGGAAGAATAGAGATTCAAACCCTATTGGACATGTGATGGTATAATCTTTGTGATTTCATGTGATTTGCATTGTCTTAGGTAATCTTCATATGTTATGGTGGATCTTTGTTGTTGTTAGGCTAGGGTTTTGTGGTTGAATATTGCAGATTTTGTGTTTTTGAAGTTGCAGATCTAACATTTTCGACAAACTTTCGGCATTTCCACATCTGTGCATCCTGGAACCACATTTTTACTTTTATGTCGCGTCTGTGACCTTTGTAATCGTGTCTGTGTTTGGCATTATTTTATCTTATTTTGTAGATTGTAGGGTTGCGTCTCTGTTTGCAAACCGTGTCTATGCACCTTTCAAATGCGCCTGTGTTCGGGAGTCACATCTGCGAAGGATTTAGGCGTGTTTGTGATTTTTTGTCATGTCTGCGTTAGGTTTAATCGTGTCTGTGTTTTAGATCTTGCATTTTTTAGTTTTTGATCCAGTTTTGGGGCTTTATTTCATCATTTGGATTTCAGATCTAATTTATTTTGGGTTAACACCTTGTGATCTAGCTAACAAAATTGGTGCAACTTGTATTGGAAGTGAATCGTCTTGTCGAAGGCCCCTATTTCACAAAGTCTTTTGGATCTAAAATTCACCTAACTCATTTGCTTGCAGGAAAGGGTAATCATTTGAAACAACCCAAACTACTAACAAATCTTTGTTGCAGGATCTTGACAAGGGTTTTCTTTTGATCTTTATTGTGTGCCTTGTTTTCATAGATTATCAAACACTTCAATTGGTGCACTAAAATTGAACCAGTGTCTTTTGTGTCTTGAGCAATAGACTCTTTTTGTTTAATCTCTAGAGGGCCTGTCTCCCCGTGTGGTCATTAGGACTACTAGTGAGGAGAGAACGACCCAAGTGGTAGCGAGGAAAACCCACCTCTTTCGAACCACTATAAATAACTGTATCCATGGTGAAAGCCATGGGTAATGTGTGTTGATTAGTTCATACCAACACTATGTCTCCCCATAAACCCGTTTGATCAAATTTATTTGATCAGTGGTAGGGCGTAACCCCTACCAACTGGGAGCCTTTTGTATTTACAGAGCTGAAAGTGTTGCATGTATGGCCACACGAGCGGATGCCCTTACTAGCACCTTTTTGTTTTAGAAAGCCAAAATCCTTCTAGTTGTTGGGGCAGGATGTTGGACCTCTGGAGCATCCCACACACATACGGTTCTTTGTAGAGATACAAAGTTCAGCACGGGGAGTTTTCATGGGGATTGATGCTTGGTTGCCCTGGAGAAGTGAGTGTCAAGGGTGGAGCTAGCAGGGTCAAGCATCTAAGTATCTACTCTGAATAGCGTAGCCTCGGGGGAAACCACATGTGGGATCAACAACTATTATCCTAGCCAGCCATAAGAATTGTGCTTGTCTTATTTTAAACATTCAAACATTCAAGATCAAACATCAAAACATTGTGTCCTTTATGTCTTCAAGTGTATGCAAAACATTTTTACATCAAACAACACACTTTCTTTTGAGTCATTTTGAGTATAAACACCTGCAAACATTGAGTCTTCATCAACATTGTGTCCTCTTGTCACAAAAAATAGTCAAACGAATTTAGATTTGGTCACAACAACAACTTCACAAATTGGGAAAATTGGACTCAGTTTTCAGAAACGCGTATGTGTCTGACAAAAACACATTTGTGTCATTTAACCGTGTTTGTGAAGTACAAAAACACATATGTGTCATCCTAAAGAAAATTGCATTCACAAAATCTCATAAACGCATCTGTGTAGTTTTCAACCATGTCTATGTCATTTAACCACGTCTGTGAAGTATACAGGCACGTCTGTGTTCAGAATTGGAAAATTTGCAGTCTGACAAAAACAAGAGCAGTTAGTTTCAGACTTATTGAGCTTCCTAGGTTATCTCCCTGGGTTTTCATCTAGAATTCAGCCTATTTTTGAGTCTCACAAAGTCCATCATTGCTTTACATCTTGCATTACATTCACATTTGTCTAAACTTGAGTAAAAAGGTCACTTGCTTGTCCTCATCTTACTTTGTCAACACACTACATACAACAACATTTTTCTAAGTGGTCCCTCATCAAGGCCTATCACCTTTGGGTCTCATTTGGTCTTACTTAGCTTCAAGGTCAACTTACCTCATCAAGAGAAACTATCATCTCTTCGGAAGCCACACCTACTCTACTACATACATACTTGGTCTTACACTTTGGACATTGCAAGTAAACCTTAGATTCATTTACATTTCATCCAACTCTTGGTCTTCCATACTCTTTCCATTTTCATCTAGTCTCACACATCTTGGTCAATACCTAGTTCATGGTTGAAACCTGTTCCCAAAAATCTAGGAGAGAAGCTAAAGAGGCTCAAGAGTCCGCAAACATGAGTGCCTATGAGTATGACAATGATGTCTTTTTCAATTCCAGTCATACCACATTACCTGACATGGATGCCTATAGAAACATTCCAAATGTTGAGAACATGGACACTACGAACAACAATGATACACACAATGACAATATGGACAACTTTTTCATACATTCAGCAGAAGTGGAGGACACCATTATGAATCCCCATTTCAATTGATTGGTTGAGGAAATAATAAGGAGAGATAGACAATACTTTCTACAAGTGATGGCACAAAGTGGAGCCAAGATCCCTCATGATTTTGACATGTCTCAAATAATGGAAAATCAAC
Organism: Cryptomeria japonica; assembly: GCF_030272615.1. NCBI lineage: Eukaryota > Viridiplantae > Streptophyta > Pinopsida > Cupressales > Cupressaceae > Cryptomeria > Cryptomeria japonica. The sequence continues at coordinate 724,655,442 of NC_081411.1, read as the reverse complement.
CTTTGCAACAAACTCACTCCAACATGGATCAAAGGAGGCCTAATAGTGGAGGCAATAGAGGACCACATATGGTGCCTGAATCACCATCATCTTTGTTTCAAAAACTAGAGGTCCCTTACACACATGGTCAAGCATATGATACTCACCTTCGCAGACCATTATGGAAGTCTTATGCAGAAAAATATACTCAATCACATACCAATGCTAAGGACCAGCCACCAAAGCAATTGGTATCCAAAGGCATGTTCAAAATTTGGACATAAGGAAACCCCGCGTCAAATTTGGCAGCAACCACTAGAACAAACTCATGACATGCCTATAGAGTATGGTATACATGGACAAAACAAATATTCTATTCCTCATCATGACTCTATACCAAGTGGTCCTTATACGCAACATCATTATAGACCCCCTCCATATAAACATGTGTACAATCAATACCATCCATATATGCAACATGCTCCTTCTCCACCTGGTGGTTCAGGCATGGGGTATGGTCCAAGAAGTCGGTCTCCACCTAAGAACAATTTGGAACAACAAATTATGGACTTACAAAAGAAAATGGAGGACATAAATACACTGAAGCCAGCTTACACAATGAGAGACATATGTCCCTATCCATTTCACAAAAGCATTCCAATGCCTCCATTTCCTACACACTTTGTGACACCTAAGTTTGATAAGTATAAAGGAAAAGGAGACCCTAAGTCACATATAAGACAGTTTTTCACAACTTGCATTGGGTAGCAGCAAAAGAAACACACTTGATGAGATTGTTCTCACAAAGCTTAGGTGATCAAGCTATGGAATGGTTCTCCCAACTTCTACCTGGAATTAAATCATGGGGTGATCTAGCGGAAGCTTTCATACAACATTTATCATATAACATAGAGACAAACATATCAGTCACCACTTTGTGCAACACCAAGAAAAAGGATGGAGAATCTTTTTCATCATTTTTACAAAGATGGAGGAATCTAGCCAGCAAATGCTCTTGTGAAATTCCACAAAAACAAATGGTAGAGATGTTCACACAGAATGTCCATAGAGAAATTGGTTATGATATAAGAAAAGCTTGCTTGTCCACTTTCAAGGACATCATTGAAAAAGGCTTAGCAACAAAGAAGGTCCTAATTGAGCAAGGCATCGTCAAAATATTCAAAGAAAACAAAGAGGACTTTAAAGAAAAAGATAAGCCAAGATTTTGGAATAAAAACAAGAACACAGTCAATGATGGTGTTGTTGATGCCAATACAGTACAACCCAAAATCATTTTTTTCTGGATCAAGATCTACAAACAATCAAGTGAATACTCAAACAACTTCAAAACCACAAAGGAAATACACCCCATTGGGAGAACCACTTGAGTCAGCTTTCAAGAAGCTAGTGGCAAACAAAATAATAACAACTCCAGATATGCCTCCATATGAGCCAAAGGTCAAACCAAATTGGTGGAATGACAATGAATAGTGGGAATATCACAAGAGAAAGGGCCATAAAACAGGAAATTGTCATCAACTGAAGAACATTATACAAGATATTATTGATAGAGGAGACATTGAGATCGAGGGACACTCAGCTAACCAAGAACATGAAATGTTTAAAGAACCATTCCCAAAACATGACAAGGGAAAAGCCAAGGCCATAGATGACCAGACCAACTATACCAGAGCATCCTATAACTATGATTCAATTGTCAATCACATTTCGATGGACAAATATGTCTCTACCATTATCATCAAGGACAAAACGCCTAAAAAATTCTACCCAAAGACCCAAGTTTGTCCTAAAAGGCATTGGATCTTCTTCCGAACCTACCTCTGAATGTCATGTAACAATTTGTTCAGGTAAATTCACTTTGCAAGCTATGCCAGCTAAAAACATTGCTTCCTCATCAACCAAACCTGAGTATGACCTTGTAGAATAGTTAGGGAAGACACCCGCACTTATCTCAATCCTTGAGCTCTTACGCATATCCCCTGCACATAAGGCCATTCTTGACAAAAATTTGAGAGACACTTCCGTCCCTATTGATCTGAATATGGACCGGTTTCAAGCTATGGTGGGATACCTTTCTGTTCCACACTCCCTTACATTCATAGAAGCTAACGACACCTTTGTGAGCCAACCACATAATTCACCTTTACACATTGAAGCCTTCCTACAAAAACATCAAATAAAACGAGTCCTGATAGATGGAGGAGCTAGTCTCAATATATGTACTTTGAATAAAATAATACAATGGGGATATTCAAACAAAGTTATGAATGCTACTAACAAAATTACCATCAAGGCATATGATGATGAAGAACATTCATCCAAAGGCATAGTCACCTTGCCTCTCAGAGTTGGGCCAGTTACAAAGGATGTAGTTTGTCAAGTCCTAGACCTGGATCTCACATACAACATATTGCTAGGACGTCCTTGGATTCATGAGATGAGGGCATTCCCATCTATATACCACCAATGCATTAAGTTTTCTCACAATGGAGTTGAAGTAACAATTAATGGTGATCCTAATCCATTTATATACTGCAATAACTTGAGACCAAAAGCTGAGACAATCATTCCAATTAATAGAGAAGCTATCCGTTCTTCTGCATACATTGACCCTGAATCATTAAAACCTTCAACATCAAAGCAAGGTGAGCTTAAAGGGAAATATCAGGACAAAAGCATGGGTGAATACACTTTGAATCAAACCATGTGCTTATGACAAGTTATGAGTTCACCAAAAGAATATGGATGACCACATCCTTCTAAACGGGTATCTATCATTACACTCAAATGGGATCCTACTATCTTCCAAAAGTGGGGTGAAATAGAAGAAGAAGACTTATACAAAATACTTTACAAAGACCTTGAAGATTGTACACAATATCACATCATTATACCATGTGAAAAATATGGCAAAGGATTCAAGATCCTACAAAAGTTTGGGTATGATGGAAAAAGTCCTCTTGGCTTAAGAAAATAAGGTATCACTCAACCTTTGCAACCAAAATTGACATTTAAAAATCAGTGCTCGAAAGGGTTTGGTTTTATCTCTTCCAAGGCAAACACTCACAAATCAGAAGAAGCATTAGAGATCATGAGGTCCAATGATCAACAAGAGAACCACTATTCCATGAACTCTAATGAATGGGAATGGGGTTCAGACAAATCCTCCAATGACTATGAACTCACTGAGATATTCAAAGAACTAGGTGAACCCACAGAAGAAGAGGAATTTTATAGAAAATTTAAAGTTGGTCAAGAAACAACCCCTAAGGATCCCACACAGTCTTTGCTCTAGGTTATAGGTCAAAATCACGAAGGTTGAGGACACCCCTCCCCGAATGCGCTTTTAGTGATGACAATTTGGACTCATTCACGAACAAGACAGATGAGGAGAGTGCCATCGATGACCTTGACAACTACCTTGACATACCTGAATATAATTGCATCTTCACCCTTAGTCCAGCTGGCTTTGAAAACATTGAAGGCCTTCCCCTTGTTCACCACCAACTTATTGACTGGGACCATGAAGGACCTGTATAGTTTGACACATTCCAAAATGATGAAGCCTTTATTGACTATCTAGGCATATGACATGATCTTTTGCTTGGGGACCATAAGGCAGGATACACTGTAGAAATCAACAGCGTGGCATATTTTGGTGAGGGTGTTGGGCCTTCCAGTCGCAAAAATGTAAAAATAAAAACAAATCATGGGTCTTCTGGCGAAAATCACATTGTGGCATTATCTGACCCCAAAAAAGTAAAAAGAAAGGACGTATCTGAGGGTGAAAACCTCTCTGAGGCACCCAAAAATGGAAGGATCAACATTCTCCCGACATCATATGAAGAAAAACCATTTATGTTAGTGATGCTCTACAAAAATACCCAAAGGTTAGACTGGAACCTATGGTATTATAACACACAAAAACACACAAGAAATCGTTAGTGTTATTCAACCAAGAACTAATCTAAGCAGGCATATTAAAAGAGAGACTAAGATCATGCTAACATATTTAACAAATGACACAAATGTAAGAAGGCATCTCCACATGCCTCTTAACATGTTCTTAGCTCCTTCTCCTTTGTTCCTCTCCTCTCCAAGTTCCAAAATAGTGTAGCTCTCAGTAGCTTTTTGCACTATGGATGCTTATGGAGATTCAAGATTGTAAATGATCTCAAGCTTATCCTATGCAAGTGTAAAACAAACTAATAAAACATATTATAAAAAAAAACTAAGATTTATTTTAGTCCAAGATGACAATATATGAGTGATTTGTGCTAAATGCTCTCTAAAATTCACTATAGATTAAATGCATACAAGTTTTCAGGATTTGGATTATGAAGAAATGGGCTCTATTTATAAGTAAAATGGAGTAATGGATGGTTGAGATTGAGTGATCTCAACAAGGGTCAAGATTGAATGGTTTGAGATCCATGTGAGGGCTTTCAACCCAATCCCAAGATGACAAGTGTCAATGTGAGATAGGTTGAGAGGAGAGGGAATAAGCATTAAATGCTTGACATGACCTGGGAGTTAACTTGGGGGTTAGGGTCAAGGTTGGGTTGAGTGAATAAATTCTTTATTCAAAGAATAAACCCTTTATCCAATGGATAAACTCTTGTGCAAAGGCAAAAAAGGATAACCATGGTCAAAGCAATAAATGCTTGAGGAGACACATGAGTGCAAGTTGAAATAACCATAAATGGTTATGTAAGAGCCATTAATGGTCATGTAAGAGCCATTAGTGGTTTTGGAAGACTTTGGAGGTTAAATTGTTGAACACACAAAGCATTAAATATTTTTCAAAGACTTTGAAGTCTTTGAGAAGTGACTCCAAGTTGCTTAGGAATGTAACAATAATTAGGGAATGGATTAGGCTAATTAGGAAGGGGTTAGAAGAATCTAGAAGGGGATTAGATTTGCAAGTGGATTTGGTGGGTGAGGGAAAATAGGATTTTTATTAAAATAAAATTCATTTATTTCAATAAATGTGTGCAAGTTGCTTTTGTAGGAAAATGCAAGCGGGGGGGATAAATGATTTAAATAAATGTTTTATTTAATTTATTTAAAAGAGGAAAAGGGGATTAAATGAAATAAATATGATTTATTCATTTAATTGATTGTGAATTTGGTTGAATGAATTAATTAAAATAAATTGAATAATTTATTTAATTAATAGGAGAATGTTTGAAGATGAATTAATTAAATATTAATTTAATTAACTGATGGCTAGTGGATTTTTAATCAAATAAATAAGAAATATTCATTTAATTAAATAGACAGATTTATGTGACTACATTTGCCCCTCTTTGAAACGATGTGGTTTATCACATTGTTTCAAATAAAGAGAAATAGGTGTGAAGAAATGCCCCATAAAATGTAAATTTAATGGGTGGTATGCCCCCTCGAGAGATGGGCTGAAAAATTTCAAAAAAATCAGGCGATCTCTCGAAAAAGAATGAAAATTGGAGGGGAGGTAGAAGAGAAGAAGTTAGCAATACGGCTGAAAAATAGAAAAAATTGGAGGTAAAATGGAGAAATGGGAGGCTCGGGAAGTTCACAGGGACCACGGCGGTGAGTGGAGGAAAATTACGGTGATGGCGAAGGGTTTATATGGGGAGAAAGGGATGAAAACAAGATCATTTGCAACTGCAACCAGTGTGAATTCAAAGCTCTGATAGTAACATTTTGGAGGAGCGAGCAGTCAAAATGTCGGTACCCATTGCAGAGCACCATTTCGAGCGAGTCCGTCGATTCCAGAAGCCACACGACTATGGACTAGCGGTATGCAAATTTGAAATTTTGAATTTTACATATTTTTGTCATGTTTTTTTACTGAGTCCAAGTTGAGTCAGGACAATAGCGTTGAAACTATGTTTTAGCATTTTTGTCCAATTAACTAGTGTTTTTGTGTCGCAATGGTGCTATTGTGTTGTTGTTTGAGCGCGTTTGTCAAGATGAGCACTTTTGTATGCATGTTTAAGCGCTATTGTTTGTTTAGCGCTATTGAGGGGTCAATTGAGCGTTTTTGTCTTTAAGTAGCACTATTGCATAGGTCTTGTAGCGCTTTTGCAATTTTAGCACTTTTATAGGGTTGATTAAGCACTTTTGTTAGGGGTTTAGCACTATTATTGGCAAGATAGTGCTTTTGTTAAGAAAATAGATGTCCTAGTTTGTGTAAACAAAAATCTCCCGATGTCAATGATGGATGAAAAAGGGATGTGAAGTGAGAGTTGTTTTGAACCATAGCAGCCCTGATGAAACTTAGGTCATTAGGATAAATATTTGTTGAAGTCTAGGTGTGCCATGATTTCTTACCTGTTGAGACCTAAAGATACTTGATCAAAGTATCTATTAATAGTCTAGGTTTAAACTTAAGAAAGTTTGAAAACAAAATAATTGATAATGATTGATTGATGCCCGTGTGTAGGAGGATCTATGCATGTTACAGTTACGCGAGAGACATCCAACGACAGGGGTTATGGGATCAGCTGACAGAGGCCAAGATTGATTGCATTGTAGCGACTAGGTTGTATGATGTGATGCATATACCCATGATTTGAATGAATCACGATTTGATTACAGCCTTGGTAGAGCGCTGGCATAGTGAGATGTGCATGTTTCACCTAGCACAGGGGGAGATGATAGTGACATTTGAGGATGTGTGGCGCATCCTTCATATTTCCATTCGGGGTGAGCTAGTTACATATGATAGATCATGGGGGACTCTAGCAGTGCAGCGATTCTTTGATGAGGACGTGTACATTGATGACGACTCCATAGCCTGGGAGGATATCGTGGCATTGTATGAGCCATTGCCCACAGTTTTGTCTGGGATCGTGGAGGGCTACTGTGTCCTAATAGAGGATTGCATGGTCTGGCTATTGGGTGGGGACAGGTGATAGAGCAGATGATGACAGAGGGTACCCAATTTGCCTGGGGACTGTGCGTGTTAGCGCACATGTATCAGGAGCTGCATGAGGTAGTGTACTATGGGAGAGGCTCCTTGGCAGTAGGAGTGACACTATTGCACATTTGGGCATGGCAGCACTTACCGATGATGCGACCAGTGAGTCTAAGATTTCAGGCACTTGATCAGCCCTATATGTTCATGTACAGCGGCATGATGAGTCAGCCCCACTTGGGGAAGTTAGAGTGGTGGCGGCGGGCACTAGATGATCTTGATGTAGTGATCTGGAGACCTTATCTGGAGTGTGAGCCTTAGGAGGAGGATGTGAAAGCCTTGCCGTATGTATTCATGACCCGATTCCTCATTGGGAGGACATCTTACGATGTAGAGAGACAAGTGTCGGGCAGAGTTATGAGGCAGTTTGGATGGCAGTAGGGATTACCTAGGGGATCAGGAGAGTACGCCAGAGTGGTCCAAGAGAGATATGTATGGGGGCCAATACTTCCATATAATCAAGCATTGGTGGAGTTCCAGATGCTTCAGGCGAGGCCATGGGATATACGATCGAGGGTGGTAGATGCAGGGGTATCAGAGAAGTATACGCAGTATATGGTGGCTCACCCAATTCTATAGATATCAGATCCAACAGAGCCTATTCCTGATTTTGAGGAGGAGAGGGGATGAAGACGGAGAAGGGGAGGAGGTCAAGGATCGATGATAGGGGGACGAGGGAGGGGGGATGGTGGTGATGGAGGAGGAGATGGTGGAGGTGGTGGGGGAGGAGATGGTGGAGGAGGTGGAGGAGGTGGCTTAGGTGGTTGGGTTCAGCGGAGAGGGAGAAGCGGATTGCCACTGTGAATATCATAGGGACCGTTGGTGCCAGGAGGAGTTAGATTAGGTGGTCGAGGGATGGAGAGGGAGATACCGATGGACAGAGGGGAGAGAGTCATTGGAGAGGCACCTATGGAGACAGGGGAGGGAGCGACAGGGGGTAGTGATCCTCGGGAGCATATGCTAGCACATTTGCATACTTGATTGACAGTTGCCAAGACACGGGTGGAGGGTCTAGAGGTGGAGGTTGCAATGAGAGATGTACAACTATTTGCATGAGAGTCAGAGCTGACTGTAGTGCTACGAGAGAGAGATCAGGCCGTTGATAGGGTGGTCCAGTTGCAGGAGAGAGTGAGGGTTTTGGAGGGAGTATAGGGACAGGGGTCGTTTGTGGAGGCATTAGCTAGGGAGGTATAGAGAGTAGGTGGAGAGGTTGATTATTGGTGGGGTCTATATGAGCAGGTGGTGCTAGCTAGTCAGTGAGAACTGAGTTATTCATAGATGTGACAGGCCAGATCAGAGTGATCTTAGAGGATGCAGAGCAATGGGGGTGTGGTGGGTCCACGATGGAGAGAGGTGTCAGGTGGTGCAGCAGCTAGTGGGGGTTTGATGGGGCCTCCACGGAGAGATAGATCGGATGGTGCGGGGACTAGTGGTGGAGCAGGTGGTGCAGCATCTGGTTAGAGTGGCATCTAAGAGAGCATTTTGCATGCATGTATGTTATCATTGTTATTTTTGGACTGTATCTTGGATGGCTCTTGGTAGCCAATTTTTGTAGACTTCATTGTACTCTGATACATGAGATGATATATATGAGGAGATCCCCATTTTTTGATGATATGCATTTTTTATATGTATGGAGTTTATGCTTAGATGGATACTTGTACTTTGCTATATGTATGCATTTATGAGATGATTCCTATATGCATGTTTTTATGATGATTTATGATGTTGGATGCTAATATGTGGATGCAGGTGTGTGTGTGTGTGTGTGTGTGTGTGTGTGTGTGTGTGTGTGTGTGTGTGTTGATTTTGTGGGATAGAATGCCTGACGTATGCAATGCTATGATGCTTTATGTGTGCATAACAAAATGATGATTTGTGATGGTATAGATAGTAGTTTGTACTTTATATTAGCACCATGATGGGATAATGATATGCAATGATGTTAATGTAATGCTTGTGAATGAATGATTTATTTCATGTATATGCATCTATATGGTTTGAAAAAATGAATGTATATGTGGATAAACAAAATGTAAAGTACAAATGTTTAAATGATGATTTCTAAATGAATGCATATGCTATAATGTATGAACCAATGTTTGAAACAAATGGTTTTTATGATTCTAAATGCCTAAATATGATTAAGTAAAAATGATAATGTGATGATAATGCAACTTATGGTTTAATAACTACACCTTAATGCAATTAAAAAAGGATAATGAATACAATGTAAATGAATCCTAAAATGAGCATAATAAGACACTTAATAATGGATGAATGAATGCACTTTTTAACTAATGAATAGATAAAGGAATGTATGCAATGATAAATGATAAAGGATAATAAAGGATGATAGAATGATAATTGATACCTGACACTAAATTAATGCCTAGTAAATGGCTAATACAATCAGGGACAAATGGTTTATATGTATGAATCTAAACATTATGCAATGATGAGATGATATAAGAAGGCTAATGTTTAATAAATGATAATGAACTATATGCATTTTAACCATTTAAAATGATATAAAATGTTTTTGATGCAAATGCAACTAAATGTAATGATGATGAGTTGATCATGATGAATGCAAGGTATTTGAGGCTTTGCATGATGCATTGATGATGTATCAGATTACTCGGTCGCAATTGTATCCAAGACCAGTTCAATTGTCGCAGAACTGCGCATTTTAACTTTGCTCACATTTGCATACAAATCATACATATGAATGAGTGAATGGATGGGTGATATGCAATGGAATGCAACATATAAACAGATGAGATGAAATGATGATCCATAGTGCTTTATTTTTCATCATCGAGCTTTTAAAATGTTGTAAGAAAATACAAGCATCTTGACATAATGATTCAAGATGACCAGAGTATTTCTTACATGGATTTGATATAGAAAGTTAATACAAACAACTTGATATAATGGGTCAAGTTGACCAGAGTATTGCTTGCAGAACAAACAAGGATTATGTCCTTTCATGCATGACTTGGATTGTCCTCCTTGATCTTGGGCTGATCATATCCTAAGACAAGTTCATACCTTAATAAGAGACAAAAACCTTTATCCAAATTGGATGAGGAGGAACCAAAGAAGGAGCATTTGTTCTTGCAAACAAAACAATATTTACATAAAGAATAAAGAATATGGATCCTTGGTAATGGTTCATGCTCATATGGTCGAGGTATACGTTGTAGTCAGCAAGTCGTAGTGATCTATGACTACATTTTGCATAAGATCATGTAGCTTAGTGAACTTCCCACGTAGACACCATTAATACATGCCCCAGAACTTCATCGGAATAATGCACCGAAGATACACAAAGAATGTTGTAAGATCCTGATATTTATAACCGAATGAATTACTCACAAATCAACCAAGTATTTGATAGCTTAAACAGAATTTTCTTGTCAAAGAAAACGTCATTTTGTCTTTGTTTTGGTAAGGAAGGATGCATCCTTGTTGAAGACAGTTTGATTGTTGACGTTGATTGTTTGGTCGATTGATAAGTGGTCATTTATTTGGTGTATGTCGCAATGTTGTTTGGTATCTGCTTTGAAGAATATATGTACAGGGTGTTGCCATGTTTTTGATTGATTTTTGATGTTTTATCATGTTTTTGGATTTTGTAATTGTTTTCAAATGTTTTTGGTATTTTGGAGAGACGGTTTTGAGTTTTTTGGATTTTATGAGATAGTTTTGAATGTTTTTGGATTTTGTGAGATAGTTTTGAATGAAGAACCAATGAATCACAAGTAATGCGGAATCCACTTCCATCAAAAGGTTAAGGGCATTGCCCCCAGTTTAGACATGACTCTGAAAAAGCGGGATGCAAGACGCATGAAGTATTGTTTTTTATTGCAGATCAATAACAATCCCTGGTGTGGGTGGATGGATGTGTGTATGGAGTGGATGTGATCGCAACAAGTCTGAAAGACAATGGAGCCATAGCCATTACGAGTGGCACCTATTTGCCAGGTTTTTACCATCGTACTTACCCAAAGTGCCACCGGAGTGTTTGTTCACAATTTGGATGCGTGATTTTTCTTTACTATTTTGATGCTTTTGTATTTTCTCAGGTCATTTATCTGGATGTTTTTGGTATTTTTGCTAGTATATATGGGAGCCTGATGCTCTGTGCAGCTTATGTATAAAACCTTTTGAGGTGCATGTTGTTGATCGGATATGCTAGTGGTTCTCCTTCGGAAGTAGCCAACTAATATGCCCCGGACCCAAATATAGCAGTGATAACATATGGACCTAGCCAATTTGATTCAAACTTTCCCTGATGTTCTCTGTTTAGTTGGTTATGAGGATTTTCTCGAAGAACAAGATCACCTACCTCGAATGTACGAGGTCTAACTCAATGATTATAGCTTCTGCTCATGCGTTGTTGATAGGCCTTGAGGTGATTGTATGCAGCTTGTCATTTCTCATCAAGTAGCTCTAAGTCTTGCAGATGGGATACTCTGTATGCTTCATCATCGATGAGATTGTGCAAGGAAACCCGTAGTGATGGGATCTCGACCTCAATAGGTAAAATAGCTTCTACACCATAGACCAATGAGTAGGGAGTTGCACCTGTAAGCGTTTGAATGCTAGTTTGATATGCCCATAGTGCTGGATTCAATTGAATGTGCCAATCACAACCGGCATTATTTACTGTCTTCTTGAGGATTCTCAATATGTTTTTATTCGATGCTTCAGCCTAACCATTACCTTGTGGGTAATAGGGGGTGGAAAAGCGGTGTTGGATGTGAAATTTCTCACAGAGTTCATGGACATCCTGATTTTTGAAAGGAAGACCGTTATCTGTGATGATGGACATGGGTACACCATACTGGCAGATGATGTAATTGAGGATGAATGAGGCGATCTGCTTGCCCGTAACTTGGGTAAGTGGAACAGCTTTGATCCACTTTGTGAAATATTCGGTGGTGGTAATAATTAATTTATGGTCATTAGATGAAGATGGATAGATTTTTCCCACAAGGTCAAGACCCCATTAACAAAAGGGTCATGGTGTTGTGATTGGTTGCAATTCCTGTGCTGGTGCATGTATTAAGTCTCTATGAACTTGGCATTTCTTGCACTTTCTGACAAAGTAGTAGGAGTCTTTTTCCATTGATGGCCAATAGTATCCAGTGCGCAGGAGTTTCTTGGCTAAGGACGGACCACTTGCATGAGTTCCACAAATTCCTTCATGTACCTCTTCCCAGGCCTTTGTTATCTCATCTTGTTCTATACATCGAAGGAGAGTACCATCAGGACTGCGTCGGTATAGGGTTTCAACAATAATGGTATATTGAGCGGTTTGGCGAATGAAGGTTTTACGTTGGTTATTCGATTGGTTAGGAGTGTGATCAAGGAGATAGGTGTAGAACTCACCGTACCATGGGGATTAGAAATCGATTAGGTGACATATCATCTCGGATTCGGGGATATCATAAGCGAGGATCCAAAGCTGTTCTACCAAGAACTCGTAGCGTGTTGAATTTTGTGGAAGATCTAAGAGAGATGCAATGGTAGCCATAGCGTCAGTAGCTTGATTATGATCTCTTGGTATTTGCTCAAAGGTGATAGTAGTAAATGATGCCTTTAATTTGTCCACCATTTGCTTGTATGGCATGAGTTTATCATCCTTGGTCTGATATTCATCTGTTGCTTGTTGAATGACCAGTTGGGAGTCACCATATACTTATAGTTCTTGTAATTTCCATTGTACGGCTAGCCTGAGTCCTGTGATCAAGGCCTCATACTCTGCTATGTTGTTGGTGCATGGAAATGTGAGCCTGTAAGACTTCGTGATGCTATCACCTTGAGGTGTGATAAACAGAATGCCTGGCCCCGAGCCATGCCTAGTGTACAAACCATCAAAGTATAGTTTCCATGGTTGTGCTGTTGTGATCATGAATATCTCTTCATCTGGAAAATTGGAAATGAGAGGATGATCACCTATGAGTGGTGCATCGGCCAACTGATCTGCAATAACTTGTCCTTTGATAGCTTTACGATCCACATACTCGATGTCAAATTCGCTTAGAATCATCACCCATTTGGCTAAGCGGCCTGTCAATGCTGCTTTACTGAGTAAGTATTTGAGTGGATCAATCTTTGCAATGAGTTGTACCTTGTGTGTCAATAGATAGTGCCTCAGTTTAGTTGCTGCCAAGATTACTGCTAGGCAAGCTCGCTCAATAGGGGTGTAATTGAGTTCATAGCCAACCAATGTGCGAGAGATGTAGTAAACAGCACACTCTTTCCCTTTTTCATTATGTTGTGCTAGTAGTACACCCAATGTTGTACTTGTTGCTGAGATATAGAGTAATAGAGGTCTTCTTAGATCTGGTGGGATTAGCAATGGTGTATTCATGAGATAGTTTTTAAGCATTTGGAATGCTTGTTGGGATCTGGCATCCCATTGAAAGTGGATGTTTTTGTGTAGCAAATGTGTAAAGGGGTGACACTTATCTGCCAGTTGTGCAATGAATCTTTGGATGTATTGTAGTCATCCTTGTAATGTCCTTAGCTAACTGATGTTCTTTGGTGGTGGCATGTCCATGATTGCCTTGACCTTTGCTGGATCAACCTCAATACCTTTGCTTGAGACAATGTATCCTAGAAGCTTCCCTGAGGTTACTCCAAAGACACATTTCTTTGGGTTCAGTCGAACATGATATTGTTCTAGTCTATCAAAGATTTTATCTAATATGTCGAGATGACCTTCTCTAGTGAGTGATTTTGCTAGTAAGTCATCAAAATAATCTTCCATCATAGTATGCATCATGTCATGGAAGATGGTGGTCATTGCTCATTGATAGGTCGCTCCTGCATTCTTTAGACCAAAAGGCATTACATTCCAGCAGTATGTGCCCCATGGACATGTGAAGGCAATCTTATGTTGATCTTCTAGTGCTATCTTTATCTGATTGTATCTTGAAAAGCCATCCATGAGTTAAAGCATGGCATGTCCTCCTATTAGGTCCACTATGATGTCGATGTTTGGGAGGGGGAAGTCATCCTTAGGACATGCCTTATTCAGATCTCTAAAGTCAATACAAATACGGATGCCCCCATTTGGTTTGCCGACTGGTACACAATCTGCAAAATCAATTGGTCTAATGAAACCAACATCTAGAAGTTTCTTAAGTTCTGCTTTGACTAGGACTGCAATCTGAGGATGCATCTTACAAAGCTTCTGCTTGACAGGTTTGGCTCCTTCTACTACTATGAGGTGATGCATGACTAAATCAGGATCAAGACCAGGCATGTCTGCATATGACCATGCAAAGTTGATCTGATGCTTTTGAAAGAACTCTACAAATTTAGGTTGTTCCTCTAGGGTTAGAAGAGATGCCATATGTATGTGGTGAGGAGTATTAGGAGTCCCCGTGTTGTATTCATTTGTATCCTTGATGAGAATCATTGATTGTTCATGTTGTGTGCTATAGGGAAGGATGTCAAACCTTTCATCCTCAAGCACCTCAGAGAGGTTTTCACCGTTGGATACGCTCTTTCTTTTTACTTTTGTTGAATCAAACAGTGCCACAGTGTGGTTTTCACTAGAAGATCAATATTTTATTGTTATATTTTTGCAGCTAAAAGGTTTGGCATCTGCCCTGAAGTATGCTACGCTATTAAGTTCTATGGCGAATCCAGCTTTGTGATCCCCGCTTGGTATGTTATCCTGTAGTTCCAAAAAGTCAATGAGCGCCTCATCATTTTAGAAAAGGTCAAGACATGGGGGATTAGGTTGGTTCCATTCGATGAGTTCAGGATGGATAATGGGCATTACTTCATCAAGTAGGTTAAGTTTGTTAGATGTGTCAGTGAGGGTTAAGACGGTGTGGTGAAGGTCGTTGATGGTACTCTTCCTGTCAGAATCAGGCGTAGGATGTGACATAGGGTCTGTGGAAGAAGTTTCCAGCTCAGGAACCCAAGAGGTCTTTATCTATGCTTCTCTATAAATAGGGATGTCTTTGCGAGGTGGAGGTAGTGATGTGTCTTCCTCATCAGAAGTATTAAGCTGGATGGAATCAAATTCCTATTCATGTGAGTCAGTCTCTCAATCACTTTTGCTATACCATACTGGGATGTCCTTTGTGTTAGACACTACAGGTGTGATCGGTTGATGTACCTTCATAGATGAAATGATCGGTGCTGCAGGAAGGATGATGGGGATCAATGAATCCGATATGGGGAGTATTGGTAGTGTTGACTTTGTTGCTTCTGCTAGAACTGCTGGTGTTGTAGATGTTGTTGTGGGTTTTGATGTAGTTGTTGCTACTAATGGTGCTATTGATGTTATTGTTGCTGCTGATGGGATCACTAGTTTGATTGGTGGGATGATTGGTATTATAGGCGGTTGTGTTGGGATTTTGAGCCTCAGTGGGGGAGTTGCGATGGTTTTTGATTTTGTTTTATAATAAAAAGTGTCCTCTTTCCAATAGGCTGATTTAGTGGTTTGTTGGGTTTTCCTTTGAATCTGAGCTTAGGAAAGATCTCCTTTTGAAAGCCTAGGCCTGTATTATCCTTGGGCATTAATTCCAGCAACAGTGGTTCATGTCTTCCTTGTTTGCAAGGTCCCAAAGCAATTTGACCATCATAACCCATTCTTTGCATAATGAGAAGGCCTTTGCCATACTGATCCATGGGAAGTGTAGCTTGTGGCATATCGGTGGTGATGAGATCTTTATAGATCCATTCCGCTAAGTCCTCATCTCTGGTTTCTTCTTCTTGACTCTTCCCAAGGATGAAAGGCATCAAAGTACATGCTAGTGTGATTAGTGGTTGTTGAAGTAACCGCTAAGGTTTTCCATGTGTTCTAGGAGAAGTGGGCATTTGTCCCACACAAAAGAGTTGACTCAAATTGTATTCTCTCGAGCCTTCTTCTGCTACTTTCATCTTGAGCTTTTCTTGCTTGGGTATAGTGGTGTTTGAACTGGCAAGAGTGGCTAGACTTATGTATGAGGTGGAGGAGATGGCTTCTCTATTGTTAGGCATGGTAATCTTTGGTTGATGACTGATATTATGACAATATGCAAAGGGGTTTGCATCACCTCGGATTGTGATCTCTACATCGTTATGTGGGAACTTGATACATTGATGGTAGGTGGATGGAACGGCTTGCATGGCATGTATCTAAGGTCTTCCCAACAACAAATTATATGGTAGAGGAAGGTCCAGAACTTGACAAATGATATGCTTCACCAAAGGGCCCACTCGGATAGGTAGTACCATAGTTCCTTTGGATGAACACTCTGCATCATCGTAAGCTTTGATTGTGATCTTTTTATGGGGATCCACTGATTTTATTGCATATCCCAAAGCTATGACCAACTGCAATGTACAAATATTCAAGCCGACCCCATTATCGATCAAGACTCGCTTGATCCTATGTTGGTTGATAAATCCTTCAATGTGTAGGAAAGCGTTATGAGGTTGCTAGAAGGAAGAGTTGTCACTTTCAGAAAAAGTGAGAAAAGGTGATGACTTTAGACTTCCAACCATGGCTTGGAACTGATCTATATTTAGGTTTGCAGGGACTGACGCCTCTTGGAGAGCTTGATCCAAGATTGTTTTATGAGACAAAGATACGGGCAATAGCTCTAAGATAGATATCAGTGTGAGCGTTTTGTCTAACTGTTCCACAAGGTTATACTGCTTTGGGATAGATGGGGTGCCTTGTGGAGCTGCTTTTATGGTAATCTTGCTACGGCGTGTAACAACATTGCAAGTGGAGCTGGGATTTTTGATGGTTATAGTTGCAATTTGTTCATTGACATCATACAGGTGATTTACAGTGTAATTATACGCAGCTTGCGTATAATCAATGGTATCAATGCCTCTCCTAGAAGTGGAAGGACCCATTTGATCTTATGATGGAAGTGGATTTTTGAACATCAGATGATCATTATTTATTGTCTTTGGGTCACGTCCTTCGATTTTGATTTCACCGCGGTGAATAAGATCCTGAATAAGATCTTTTAATCTGTGACAATTGCTTGTCTTGTGTCCTCTCCCTTGATGGAAATCACAATGTTCAATATCCCTCCACCATGCAGGTTTGACTTGAGGTTCATAGTTTGATGTTTTGGGTCGAGTTACTAGATTTTGAGAAACCAGTTGTCATAATATTGTTTCGATGGGTTCCCCTACGGGAGTGTATGTTCGCTTTTATTTTTGTTGATAAGGTCTAGGTTCATCGTGAGATTTAATGCAGACTTCATTTGGAGGAGCAATTGTGTTAGTCTGAGGTGGGGGATTCTGTCCTACAAATCTACAGGTTGTGCACTTTCGATAGTTCTTGCATCCACAACCCTGTCGTTGACATCATTTTTTTTTTTGTTCCAGAAACTTGCTTTGTCACTATTGAAGCGTGGGCGAGGACCATCCTTTGGTTCATTATAGATTTTGATAAGTCCTTTCTTGATGAGAGCCCTCTCACATTTTAAACCTTTGGTGATCATGTCATTGGAAGAGTCGGTGTCTTTGACATCCAGGTGAAATTCCATTTCTTCGTTTAAGTTGGAAATAAATATTTCCACTAGTTCTTGTTCAGGTAACTGAAGAGAACATCTGCTAGACATTTGAGGCCATCATTACAGGAATACTGAGAATAGTTCACCTAGTTTTTGTTTAGTGTTACATAGATCAGCCATGGTGATATCACGTTCAATGTTATGAGAGTAATGTGCCAAGAACTTCTGAACTAGCTCTTCAAAGGTCCTAATGCCACCTGGTAGTTAGAAACCATGATGTGGTTGTTCATCCCAAGCTTTGGGGAAAAAGGTACATTAGGTATGTATCTTGATATGCCACTTCGAGGCAAGCTGAATGGAATTCTCTGACATGATCACGAGGATCTCCTTTTCCTCAATACTTTTTGAACTTGGGTGTTTCGAACCCTCATGGAAAAGGTGGCATATAAAGATTCGTATCAAAGGGATAGGGACAAATGTCATTGAGTGAAAATTGATTAGTCTTTACACCACTACAAAGTTGTTGGGCAAGATTTTCAACTTGTTTCCACAACATCTCTATGTCATTCGGAGGAGGAAGAGGTGGGTTGCCTCGAGGAATGTTATATCTGATGGGATCTCTACCTCTTTCTTCTTCATGGCGACTTTGTCATTCTGATGCTTGTCTTAGTTGTGCAAGATCAAAGTCAAAGGGGAGTTTGGCTCCTTCTTGAGCAAGTTTTAAAAAGTGAGCATCCGCATTTCTCTTGAGTATTTCGTCAAAAAGTCTGTTAAAGAGAGGGTTGTGCTGAGCCCTTTCTATTGTTGCAGGAGTAGGAGTACTTGGGTTTTCGTCATTAGAATTTCATCCAAGTGCTTCTTAAAATTCATTGATATTTTCCTCCTCTTCTTCTTCAATTTCTATTTCTCATTGCCTTAACTGTGATCGGGTATGAGCCATTTTGTTTATGAGTTTTTGTTGAAGTTGGGTGAAAATGATGATGAGTTTTTGATGAAATGAAAGATCGATGGTTGGTGTGTTGTTTTGTATGTGGATCTCTAGCACTTAAAGGTGGATGTTACCAAAGTTTTCTCTTTGAATTGCTTGTTGTGTTTGATAAGGTTTTGATGTGATAAGGTTTAGAGAAATCTGAGATGTGTTACAGACTTAACTACCTAGTAATGAGAGGATTGGATTCACTCATAAACTAGTTTTAATCTGCGTAGATATGTCTCTTGGGATGAGCTTATCCTATATGTAAAAACAATCTAAAAGTGATTTGTTGTCTTTGATTCAAGCAATATCCAAAAGAGAACTGAGGACAAAAACCTCTTTAATGTTTTTGAGAGTTGAAAATGAAGTGATGATGTGTGAATGAGATAATGGATGAAATGTTTTAACTTCAATAAAAGCTTTGTGTCACAAATGGAACAAATTCTATCTCTTCCGTTTCGGGTGTTGGTGGCATTTCTCGAGCTGCGTTGTAAGTGATACAAATGTCTGGGAAGAAGTTGGGATTGATCTTGCCTCCTTGGTTTTTGTGATAACTCAAAGCTCTATATTGCATAAAAGCTCTGTGGTTCAATGACTCTAGATCAAATTCATTTGATTTGCCTTGAAGGTAGAGACACATGTGATGTAGAAAAACTCTATGAGAGATAAAGATTTGTCTATTTAGATAGAAGAATTTCCTCCTTTTGATAAAAGCCTTTGAGCTCAATGGTCTTCTTTTCAAGTTGATGTTTTGATGAAGATTCTTCTTTCTCAAGATGTGAAGAATGGTCATAAAGTTGAACTGTTTCTTTGTTTTCGATCTTTTTCGTTGTTTGGAAAAATGTTTGGTTGGATGAATACTTGTTTTGATTTTTGGATTTTATGATGTTTCTTTGACAAGAAAACAAAGCAAGCACACAAACACAAGAATGTTGCCTAAAAGGCACAAATGAGTATGGGTCTAGATCAACCCATTCTTTAGACTTTTTATGACCCTTTCCTTTAAGTGTATTTTAGGTGTTTTTCTTTCCAAAGCCTGAAGTCGACTCAATTTGTACTTGGTCTTTGACTAAAATGAAAACACTTCAAACACTTTGTATCCCTAAGGTCAAATGGCCAGTTGCAATAAATTCAGCCCATATCTTGATATTTCTTTGACTTTGGTACTACATACCTTATGAATCCCGTCGTGGTAGGTAAGGATGTGATATACTAAGTCTTGCACGAGCATAACAAATAGATGATCCCTATGATAGGGGAGTCACCACTTTCATCAAGCCACAAGTGAATTTTTAAAAAGCTATGTTTCTACTCAAGGAAATATGTATGGTGAGTATCTTGGGAGCAAAACCATCTATGCTCTTGCACTGAATTATATCACAAATATCCTCAATCAATAGAATGGGTGGGCTACTACTTAAAGGTGTTTAGTAATTTTCAATGTCTTTGGACATAAGTTCATTCTATAGTGACTCACTTAAGAGCCTTGTAACTTGTGGTGGGGCCCATTTGTCCTTTCAGCAAGTTACACTGTAGGAACAGCTATACCCAAGGCTCCAACTTTCGCTCTCACCTGATTTTTATAGCGGCTCGAAGGATTTACCGCCCGAGGTCGTTCCCAAGAGTGATGTGTCTCTTGGCAGGCCTCTCTTAAAAAGATAAAAATTTGAGTGTTACTAACACTTTTCTCTTGCACCTAGGACCATGAAAGCCAAGGGAGAGGATAGTGTGTGTTAGAAGTAGGACCACTCGACCAACTCTTTGCACAAGCGTGCCAAACATGAAAAGCACTTGTTCTTTTTAACTCATTTTCATCGCAATGTGATCTAACTATTTGGAGATGTTGCTCCAACCATCATGGTGTTCTTTTTAACTTAAAAGGCAAAGGTTTGAGTAAACTAGAATTTTGAAAATCCTGGTCAATTTAATTTAAAGCATGCATGCATGAAGTAAACCACTTGAAAAATTGAAACAAGTTGATTGTGAATTTTATTTGCACCAAAAATTGAAGTGTGGATTGTGAAATTTTAGCTTAAGTTTGATGCAAGAAATAACTTTGTCTTGTTGATTTTAAGCACCAAATGAAAAATTAAGCCTAAACTTGCAATAAACAAAGTTTGTTTTGTTCAATTTTTAGAGCACCAAAATGTAAAATTTGATCCTAACTTGTAAGAAAGAAAATTTGTTTTGTTCAATTTTTAGAGCACCAAAATGGAAAAAAAATTAACTTTTAGCAACAAAAAGGGGTTAGTTTTAAACACCTGCACAAGAAACGAACAGTTAAGAAAACTGAATTTACGGTGGGCTTCTACAAGCCTAACAAATTTCATTTTTTTGGTTACAGGGTCTTTTTTACAACGTTCTGTTACAATAGCACCACTCTGTGTTTGAACAGAAGTGCTATTTAACACAAACGTGCTAATACAGACACAACAGCGCTAAAAGTAAAATTTTGACAGCAAATGCAACAACACTAAAACAAGAACAAAGGTGCCAAAATAATAACAAAAGCACTGAATAAAAGTCAATAGCACCAAACTTGGTACAATAGCACTAGAATGTCAAGTTGCAATAGCGCTACAACACGATCAAAAGCGCTAAAGTGCGACCTGTGTGTCAAGTTCAACATTCAAACATGTTTGTTAGTTTTTAAAAAGATTGTTTTGGGTGCTTGGATTCACGTCAGGTTCACCAAATGATGCTCTACAAAATACCCAAAGGTTAGACTGGAACCTGTAGTCGTATAACACACAAGAAATCGTTAGTGTTATTCAACCAAGAACTAATCTAAGCAGGCATATCAAAAGAGATACTAAGATCATGCTAACATATTTAACAAATGACACAAATGTAAGAAGGCATCTCCAAATGCCTCTTAACATGTTCTTAGCTCCTCCTTTGTTCCTCTCCTCTCCAAGTTTCAAAATAGTGTAGCTCTCAGCAGCTTTTTGCACTATGGATGCTTATGGAGATTCAAGATTGTAAATGATCTCAAGCTTATGCTATGCAAGTGTAAAACAAACTAATAAAACATATTATGAAAAATAACTAATATTTATTTTAGTCCAAGATGACAATATATGAGTGATTTGTGCTAAATGCTCTCTAAAATTCACTATAGATTAAATGCATACAAGTGTTCAAGATCTGGATTATGAAGAAATGGGCTTTATTTATAGGTAAAATGGAGCAATGGATGGTTGAGATTGAGTAATCTCAACAAGGGTCAGGATTGAATGGTTTGAGATCCATGTGAGGGCTTTCAACCCAATTCTAGGATGACAAGTGTCAATGTGAGATAAGTTGAGAGGAGAGGGAATAAGCATTAAATGCTTGACATGACCTGGGAGTTAACTTGGGGGTTAGGGTCAAGGTTGGGTTGAGTGAATAAATTCTTTATTCAAAGAATAAACCCTTTATCCAATGGATAAACTCTTGTGCAAAGGCAAAAAGGGATAACCATGGTCAAAGCAATAAATGCTTGAGGAGACACATGAGTGCAAGTTGAAATAACCATAAATGGTTATGTAAGAGCCATTAATGGTCATGTAAGAGCCATTAGTGGTTTTGGAAGACTTTGGAGGTTAAATTGTTGAACACACAAAGCATTAAATGTTTTTCAAAGACTTTGAAGTCTTTGAGAAGTGACTCCAAGTTGCTTAGGAATGTGACAATAATTAGGGAATGGATTAGGCTAATTAGGAAGGGGTTAGAAGAATCTAGAAGGGGATTAGATTTGCAAGTGGATTTGGTGGGTGAGGGAAAATAGGATTTTTATTAAAATAAAATTCATTTATTTCAATAAATGTGTGCAAGTTGCTTTTGTAGGAAAATGCAAGCGGGGGGGATAAATGATTTAAATAAATGTTTTATTTAATTTATTTAAAAGAGGAAAAGGGGATTAAATGAAATAAATATGATTTATTCATTTAATTGATTGTGAATTTGGTTGAATGAATTAATTAAAATAAATTAAATAATTTATTTAATTAATAGGAGAATGTTTGAAGATGAATTAATTAAATATTAATTTAATTAACTGATGACTAGTGGATTTTTAATCAAATAAATAGGAAATATTCATTTGATTAAATGGACAGATTTATGTGACTACAGTTAGTAGAGGAGACCATCAAAATAAACATTAGTATAGAAGAAATTCCATATAACATATTCCTGGCACAACCTCTGACAGAGACAGAAAGACCGAAGTTCATAAGTTTCTTCACAGAATGACAAATCAATTTTGCATGGTCATATGTTGATATGCCTGGACTGGATCTGGATTTAGTAATACATCATTTGACAGTTAAACCGGGGGCAAAACCAGTGAAACAGAAATTAAGAAAGATGCATCTACAAGTGGCATTATTAGTCAAGGCGGAACTTGAAAAATTATTGGATGTCAGATTCATACACCCAATTGATTATCCTGAATGGATCTCCAACTTAGTACCAGTCAGTAAGCCAGATCGTAGCATCAAAATATGCACAGATTTCAGAGACATCAACAAAGTTTGTCCTAAGGATGATTTTCCATTGCCAAATATTGACCTGATCGTAGATCTCACAGTAGGTCATATGATGTTATCTTTGATGGACGGATTCTCTGGCTACAATCAAATCAAAATCGCATCCAAGGATCAACACAAAACAGTATTTAATTGTCCCTAGGGAACTTTCTATTGGAATGTCATGCCCTTCAGGCTAAAAAATGCAGGCGCTACATATCAAAGAGCCATGACTACTATCTTTCATGATCTCATGCACGTAACTGTAGAAGACTTGTTGATTACCTCCTGGGAAAATCAATAGACAAAGAAACACATTTGGACATACTTTCAGTCATTTTTGATTGGTTAGAAAAATACAAAATAAGATTAAATCCCAAGAAATGTGTCTCTGGAGTAACCTCTAGGAAGCTCCTAGGATTCATTGTCTCAAAAAGAGGAATTAAAGTCGATCCAACAAAAGTCAAGGTGATTCTAGAGATGCCACCACCGTGAAATATCAGTCAACTTCGATCTTTGCAAGGAAGACTCTAGTCCATATGAAGATTTATAGCACAACTTGCAGATAAATGTCATCCTTTTCAGCACTTGCTATACAAAAACATCAAATTCCAATGGGATGACAACTGTCAACAGGCTTTTCAAATACTCAAAGATTATCTTTTGAATCCACCAGTTCCAGAACAACCCCTATTACTCTACATATCAGCTACATCAATAGCACGAGGGGCACTCTTAGCACAAAAAGATGTTGAGGGCAAAGAAAAGGCAGTCTACTACATCAATCATACTTTGGTACGCTATGAGCTAAACTACACACCAATTGAGCGTACGTGTCTCATTGTGGTCTTTGCTTCACAGAAATTATGACACTACATGCTAACTCATAAAACTAAGTTGGTTGCAAGGATCGATCCATTGAAGTACCTTCTCAATAAAGCAACGCTTACTGGTCGACTAGCCAAATGGGTGATGCTCTTGAGTGAATTCAACAATGAATATGTGGATAGAAAAGCAATAAAAGGACAAGCTATCGCTAGATCAGTTAGCAGACACTCCCATGATAGATGATGCTCCTCTAACTTTAGAATTTCTAGATGAATCCATCTTGATGATATCACACATAAATCCTTGGCAACTGTCCTTGGACGGCTCATACACACAACATGGTGTAGGAGTTGGCATCCTCTTTATCACACCTCAAGGGGATTCCATTCCAAAATCATATTGATTATCATTTCCTTGCACTAATAACATAGCAGAATACGAAGCATTAACAATTGGATTACGGATTGCAGTTTAGTGGAAGATCTAAGAACTTCATGTTTTTGGGGATTCTCAACTTGTAATTCATCAAGCAATTGATGACTACCAAACAAATGATGAGAAATTAATGCCTTACAAAAAAATGGTGGATGACCTGAAGAAAAATTTCATGAAGTTAACCTTTGAGCAGATACCAAGAGAGCAGAATTGAGTCGCAGATGCCATGGCTACTATTGCCTCGCTGATCTATCTACCGCAGAATGAAACCTGCTATGAGTTCTTGGTGGATAACCTTTTGGTTCCCTCGTATAAGATCACTCCTAATGAGATGATATGTATCGTTGGTCCTGATTCCCAGTTATACGGTTCCATTTTCACATACCTTCATCATAATACCCTTCCTCCTGACTTATCCAACAACCAACATTGCACTTTCATTCGTCAATCTACTCGATACGTCATTTTAGCCGATATCCTAAACTGTCAAGGTCTAGATGGCACTCTTCTTAGATGTTTAGAAAGGGATGAAGCTCATATTGCATTACGCAAAGTTCATGAAAGGATATGTGGTCCACATTCTAGTGGTCCTACCTTAGCCAAGAAACTCATCAGGACTGGATATTACTGGCCCAATATGGAAAAAGACTCATATCAGTTTGTTAAGAAATGTAAGCAATGTCAAATTCATGGAGACCTTATTCATGCACCAGCACAAGAACTTCAACCGATTGCGACTCCTTGGCCCTTTTGTCAATGGGGACTCGATCTCATAGGCAAGATTCACCCTCCTTCTTCCAATGGCCACAAATTCATCATCACTACCACAGAGTATTTCACAAAATGGATTGAAGTCGTGCCTCTTACACAAGTCACTGGAAAACAGATTGCTACATTCATTCTCAACTACATCATTTGTCGGTACAGTATTCCTATTTCCATCATTACTAACAACAGACGTCCCTTCAAAAATCAATATGTTCATGAACTTTATGATCGCTTCCATATTACTCATCATTTCTCCACACCCTATTACCCCCAAGGTAATGGTCAAGCTGAGGTGTCTAATAAAACCATTCTTAAACTCCTAAAAAAGACAGTCGATGACACTGGCCACAATTGGCATATCCAACTTAATCCCACACTTTGGGCTTATCACACAAGTGTTCGCACCCCTACAGAAGCCACACCTTATTCACTTGTCTATGGTGATAAATCTATCTTGCCTATTAAGGTCAAGTTACCATCTTTATGAGTCTCTTTGCAAAAAATTATCAGTGATGAAGACTACAAGGTCCCTTGCTTGTAAGAACTAGAACTATTGGATGAACGAAGACAAACTATTTTTAATCATCTCAAGGCTTATCAACAACGAATGAGTCACAGTTACAATCACAAGGTGAAGCCTCGCACATTTGAGGTAGGTGACTTAGTTCTAAAATAAAATCCTAAGAATCAACAAGATAGAGAGAAGAAGGGCAAGTTCGAACCAAATTGGCTTGGTCCTTACATCATTACAACGGCCTATGGATCCAGTGCATATCAACTTTCCACTCCATATGGCGAACCTTTGGAGGATCCTATCAATAGCATGCATCTTCACAGGTTTTACGCATAATTCTTCAGAGTATCCTAATTCAAAAATACAAAAAATACAAAAATATAAAAATACAAAAAAATACAAAAAAATACAAAAATACAAAAAAAACACAAATTTCAAAAAGACAAAAAAAAATTAAAAAATCATAAACATAAAAAAATAGTTACTTGGTGAAATCCTGACAAACAAGCGCCTTGTGAAATCCGAGCAAACAAGAGCCTTGTGACAGAAAAAAATTAACAAAATCAAAAAAGTCAAGAGAAATAAATTCGTCCAATGGTGAAAACCACTTTGGTGGTGCCCTGGGCAAGTACCATGGTGAAAACTAGGTCACCAGTGCCATGTGTAGAGACATTGCTGCTCCCTCCTTCAAAATTCCATTTCATCCTTTCACTTTGCACACACATACCCGTATACATCCATAATAAACTTACCCACTCCCATCATGGCTTATTATTGATCTACCTAAGATTGGTTAGCCATTCATAATAAACCTCCCTTTTCACCCCTTTCCATCCATAATAAATTAGCTCCTATCTATGGCTAAGGCAAATCCTAAGTCTAGTGATGGGTGTGGAACTAAGAGCATCACATGTTCCGAGGAGTACAGTTTCTTCCAGTTTTCTTCAGTCTATCCACGAACAATCCACAATAAAGCAGCATTTGCATCGCCAATCCACAATAAAGTTTCTTCTTCTCTGCAATAAAGTATTAGTTTCATGGATGCGATCAATTTCAGATGAGACACAACAACAATGGGCTTCAACAAATCAAATCTTCCAATAGACTCAAACAACATTATGGTTTAGTGCTATCTATCCTTTTGTGAAAGTAAACATTGTGACCATAATCAAATAGACTTATACAAGTGACAAGAGACACTAAACTTGGGGACTACAGTAGATGTTGGTGTCAAGTCTTGGTTTTCTTTTGGTGACATGTCTTTTAGCTTTTTGGGGATGTTTCTGACTAGAGATTCTATCTCTAGGATGTCTTTGACTAGAAAGGCAATGATGGGGTATCGTCACCTATTTTTTCTTTTGTTGTCTGTGGATTGTCTCTTAGTAATGCTATGACTTGTCCAAGGATATGAGGACACTGAGAGTCTAGTATGAACTAGGGCATTCCTTGTTTGCAACTGTCTGATCTCCATGCAAATGGGTACAATGATTTTCTAGATCGAACCTATGTTTGGATTGTCATAACCTATTTGCCATAATAAAGCTCAATGATGATAATACATAATAAGCTCTTTCACTTTCATATCTTCTATCTTCCATCCCCCTTTCTTGATTGACTTCCATCATCCTTGAGTCTGTGTAGCTTGTTATCACATGATTGAGTATAATGACACGCCAAAAATATCTACATTTCATGTAGTTTGCACCTGCATTACCACATATAAGCATTTCATACATACATATAGATATCACAATTGCATCACATCCTGCACACAACACATGTTAGCACATTTTACATTCTCATCATGTAAATAATCATTTGCATTATCATATTCATCTGCATTTCATACATTCACATTTGCATTTGCATAACATATAAAACATAAAAGAACAAAAAAATTGCATTTCATCATATACATATTTTCATTCATATCATAAGCATCATGCATAAAACATATAGAAGCATCACATAGGTACACATGCATATAGTTGCCGCAAAGACGAATCATCTCATATATATATCAAAAATCATAAGTTTCATGATACAATGATGCCAAAATACATATGGCTACAATCACTCGAAGGTGTCTATATCATCATACAAAATGGTACAAAATTGATAGATAGGTAGACCTCTAAGGCTATGATGAACTCCCTCCCTCAGATTCGGCTAGCCTCAATAGAGTATGAGCCCTGGAAGGACCCGCCCCAGGATCATCTCTTTTGCTCCCTCTATCTGATGGTGGTGGAGGACCCAAACCCCACCACTAGACGCCTGTCTCCTGTCTCTCCCTCCAGTGGTCGTCGTTGTCCGCAATGGTCTCTAGAAGCTCCTAGCTTGCTGATCTGGTGGCACCATTCCATAATAAAGGTCTCTCCAGTAGGATATCTCCTCCCCTACCCGCAGAACATAGGCGTATCCTACCCCTGTGTCCTATGTTGCCTGCCTCCCTGCCCTTAGTGTTGTCTCAGCCTCTATATAGCACTGAATAGCTTGATCCCTCTCCCGCTCTCAGTATCCCTCAGCTGTCTACTGAGCCTAGTTATCTCCCTCTCCAGATCCTAGATCTCATCTGCCTGTCCCTAGCAGATCTCCCTCAAGGATAGTAACTCATCCTCCTCCTCTCTCCCCTTACCCTATCCCTGTGGCTACTCCAGTCCCTATCCCCATCCCTATCTAGGAGCCTATACCTGTCTGGGAACCTATGCTGCTAGCACCTGTAATGGCAATCCACCTATGCCCCTCACTACATGAGCCTGTTGAGCCTATCTCTCCTCTCCGCCCTCTCTCCTCGGAACCACTCTCCTCTCTACCACTGCGCCCCACCTCCGTCATTGGCCTCTACCTCCACCATCCCCACTATCATCTCTATCACCTCCATCGTCTCCCTCTATCGGCTCCCCTAGATCTGTCAACTGTGGAAACCGATGCTCTACCCAATATGCAGTGTACTCTACAACTATCCCTGCATCCTCTATATCTGCCCATATATCCCAAGGCATGGGAACCATCTCTACCATCTATGTCACAACCTGATCATAAGAAAGCAATAGACCCAAATGCACCTGATCCCTCACTATCCGTGCATACATCCCTGAACCCCATGGCATCTGTTGTATCCTGTCGAACTGCCTGCATACCTTGTCTATCAACTGCCTCTCAATAATATATGGTGTCCGACCAACCAGATACCTACACTGAAATACACACAATAGCTCCACTGCATCATCCTCCCACTCCTCACAGTCTAAGTAAGGCCTCCATATCACACTGTCTATCTCATTGATAACCCTGTGCCAATACTCCAGTCTCCCAATCCGTGGTTGTGATGTAATCATATCATACAAGTGTACAAGCTATGCCCATGTCCCCTGCCTCTAAAGTGTATCAGACGTGTAATCGGCAGATGCTCATATGCCCATACCTACAACAGTGTCACTCTATATCCTAATCCTGATGATCTGTGATATACAAACTAATGTAGCTCATAATACAGGTGTGTCAGCAGACATGGCCCCCATGCAAACCTGGTGTGCTCTATCACCAATGTCTCCAGAGTCCTCCCCATCCCACAACCAACCCTCATGTCACCTTATCCGGATGGAGGAACCCACTAATAACTCCTCCCAACACCGTCGGTAGTGCCAATCCTATCTATGTCATGGTGTCCCAAGCCACATGTCCAACCCTCATCTCCGGTCCTGGATCCTGAAACACTCATCTCAGTGCATCCCTATCTCCCTCCCAATCGTAAGGAACTAACTCTCCATCGATCGGTATCCTCAATATCCTGTACACATCCTCCAAGGTGATTGTCATCTCACCCATCGACAAATAAAACGTGCAAGTCTTTGAGTGCCATCTCTTAGCTAGCGCAGTCAACAATCCCATGTTCGCTCGAAACTCAGGCACACACATAATATATCGCAAGCCCATAGCCTAAACTGTTGCGCTATCCTTGAGTATCAGCTCTGATCATAAACTCTGAGTTGAAAGTAATCTCTCCCGTGACTCCAGCATCGATAGGTCCTCCTATAGTCAAGCAAATCAACTGTGTCAATCCTAGTGGTACTCCCTGTTCATCACAAAGTGTTGCTTTTTATCTTAGTGCTTATGTATATCATATGGCACTCTATCCTAGTGGTACTCCTTGTTCATCACAAAGCGTTGCTTTCTATCCTAGTGGTACTCCTTGTTCATCACAAAGTGTTGCTTTTTGTCCTAGTGGTACTCCTTATTCATCACAAAGTGATGCTTTCTATCCTAGTAGTACTCCCTGTTCATCACAAAGAGTTGTTTTGATCCTATCTTTTAGGGCACCTACTTGAGTGTATCCTCTTGAGTAGCTTATCCAATTGACAACGTATGTTTTATCACAGAATTGTCAATTTCAGCCTAACCCAATTGGCAATGTATGTTCTATCACAGAATTGTCAATTTCTTTGGTACTCCATGCTCATCACAAAGTGCCTCGATCTATCCTATTCTAGGGCCTCTGCTTGAGTGTATCCTCTTGAGTAGTTTCCTGATTGGCAACGTATGTTCTATCATGGATTTGTCAATACTAGCCCTATCTGTTATCCTAGTCTTCCCTAAAGGACCTGCTTGAGTGTATCCTCTCAGCAGCTTATCCAATCGACAATGTATGTTTATCATAGACCTGTCGATCCAACCTTGAAGACATAAACATGCATTCATGACACAAACACGCTTGCATACTTCACATACATGTCTGTCCTGCATAAACGTGCTTGAAATACACAGACATGCTCGCATTTGACGCAAACGCTACTGAAATCATAGATGCACCTGACACAAACACAGACACGCCTAGCTTGCCCAGATGTGCTTGGCACCAACGCAGATGCACCTTACCATTTTTACCCTGCTTGACATTTTTCTATATCTACCTAGAATGCATTTATTACATTACCTAGCATGCATTTATGACAATAATTAATGCGGCAAGGTACAAGGAGGTTTTGTGGTATTCACCGGCTCTTTTGCATTTGCTGGCCTCTAATATCGGCGAATGCGATCGAATCTATGCACCAATGCCATCATTGTTGACTACTCACTACTCTCTCTACACTCTAATCTCTTAGGTGTGTGGATGACAATGAGGATGTTTTCCCTCATAGTCTATCTTATAGACTACCCTGTCCCTTGTTTCCTATGTCAGTCTTCTTTATCCCATGACTCTGTCACTCTATCTTATCAGTCCATTCTAGCCTTTCTTTCTTATCGAGAGATTGTCTGCAATCTTTTCAGACATATTCATCCAATCTCTCGAGGGGGCATATCATTCCCATCTTGGGGCAACTTTGTATCAGTTCATCTTATCTTCTTTGAAACAACGCAACAAGTTGCTTTGTCTCAAAGAGGGGCAAAATGTAGACACTTAAAATTGTCTTGTCTAATTAAATAAATATCTTTATTTATTTAATTACTTTAGCCTAATTCTTCTGTTAATTAAATAAATCTTTATCTATTTAATTAATTCATTTATTCTCTTCTAACCTTATTTCTCATTTAAATAAATACTTTTATTTATTTAAATTATATTTTTTCCTAAATTAAATAAATACTTTTATTTATTTAATTGATCCCACTTCCTCTATTAGTTAAATAATTCTTTATTTATTTAATTAATTCATTAGTCTTTTCTACCCATGACACGTGTCATTCATCTCTTAATTCCTACACTACCTACCCTCTCATTATTTTCTTATTTTCTCTACCTACCCTCGAATCCTAGCCGACCATTTATCTTTTACACCTCTTAATCTTATCCCTCCATTTCTTATAGTGTCTTCTATATAAGGAGATACTTCCTTAATTATCAACCCCCAACTACGCTTTTGAATTTTCACATGCGATCAAGCCTACTTGCAACCACATTTCCATTCTTTGTTGAGCTCTTGTGCATACATAAAATCTGAGAGAAAATATATCAAGCAAGATCAATGGAGATAGGAAGAATGGAGATTCAAACCCTATTGGACATGTGATAGTATAATCTTTGTGATTTCATGTGATTTGCATTGTCTTAGGTAATCTTCATATGTTATGGTGGATCTTTGTTGTTGTTAGGCTTGGGTTTTGTGGTTGAATTAATTTAGTCTTTCAATGTTGCTATTTCCACTTTCACCATAAACGCCTAACATGAGCAGACACAGAGCTAGGATTCCCACTCAATTTTGAAATAGGGAAAAGGCTTTTAAAGAGGCCCTAATTAGGGAGGACTAGAATGTGGCACTCTAGTCCTACAACAATTTAGGGCTAGGACAAGGTGCCATATTGATGTAAAAATAAAAAATGCAGTCTTACTTTGTGATATGAGCAAAATAAGGTCCCAGATAGGCCTAGAGGCACAAACGCTAAGGTAGGGACTCAAATGTGGTTAGGGGTACAATTTTGGGACACTACATTTAGCCCCCACTTTAACGAGAGTATGAAGTCAATCATACTCTTGGTAAAGTACAAGGGTTCACATTGAAAAACTTTCACCAAGTCACCAAGAAGGCAAGATACACCAAGCCCCCAATGGATTTTAGGATATTACAACTTAGATGACAAGATAAAAGGGAGATCATGAGGGAAAGAGAAAGAGAGAACCATTACTAAAAACTAGTAAGGTTCTCTTGCTATGTGTCATGAAAAGAACAATACCAAAATTACAAAGCAAAATATTAAGTTTGCTAAGTAATCAAGTATTGAGATATGAAAAAGAGAGATATCATTGAGCGGAGTGTATGCCCCCATATTAAAACGATTGTGTACGCCTTAGCGGGAGTGACTGCTTTAAGGTAGGATACACCCAAAAATACAAGCACATTATCACAATAATATGCCCCCAAGAAAGGGAAAATCAAAAGATAATGATCATAAGACATAAAACACAAGGTGGTTTCGCTTAACTCTGGGGTCAACCTGGGAGAGACCATATGTGTCTTCCAAGTCAACATGGGAGAGACCAAAAGAAATCTCAATGCTTTGCATTGTCCTCAAGTAGACAACACTAGGGGAAACAAATAGAAGAATTGAAAGACAAATAGAAGGCCACAAACAAGAAAAAGAGGAGAGAGAGAGAGAATCTACGACATGAATGAAGCTAATCATGCAAACCATCCACCTCCCAATATTTCTCATCACTATTTTGGGAAGGTGGACGACATGCAAGAGGAGCCACTTTGAGAACTGTAGATGGAGCTATCATAAGTTCCAAACAAGGACCATGCTCTAATGATGACTCACTATGTATGTTACTTGGAGCTAGGATTAATGATTTTGAAAATTGTTTAGATAAATCATTGTCAACATCAATATATTCATATTCATCGTCTGAATTTTTAGCATCAACATTTTTATTATGAATAACATTCTCATCTATTTATTCATAAAGATTAACAAAAATAGGAGCTCTAATAGGAATAGAACTTGAACCATCATTTGTCTTAATCATTTTATGTGAGATTTAGGTTGAACATATTGGTTAGGAGAAGACTAAGGAAATGTTATTATGTCAATAGTTGGTGTCTTCAGGGAGGAAATTGTTTGAGAAGCAATTTCATGAGCCCTAACACGATGTCTCCGTCGACATTCTCTCACACAATGGTTTCATTTAGTTTTAGCCGAAGGTTGTGAAGGTTCAAGCTCAACAGGATTAAGCTTCTTCTCTTATTTTAATGAAGGATGCATAGCAGAAGGTCTTTTAGGTTGAACTGTTAGAGTAATTGGGTCTTTACTTGATTAATTAAACAACATTTGTTTAATTATTTAAGTTCTCTTTATCTCTTTTACACTTAAGATAACATTAGGTGCATAATAATTAATTCTTTTATTAATTATTATGTGCAAGCCTAGGTTTTCCCTTTTAGGGTTTCTTGACCTATTAGAGGTTAATTTTCTTTTCTTTGTATCATTATCACATTACACATTTTGGTGAATATTGAGCACTCATCTTTTTGAGCATTCTTTTGTGTATTTCTTTTTTCTTTTTTGCTTCCTTGCTTCTCCTTGTAACAAGTTTATTTTAGCTTGCAGAGATCATTTGGGCTCCTATGGTGTTGTATTTCTCAACTCTCACATGGTATTAGAGCTTCAGATCAGCATCTACCTGTTCTTGTTTTGAGTTTTTTGCATTGGAAGCAGATCTGGGGTTTTTCAGAAGTTTTTTATGCACCTAGGGATATGCCTTTTTTCTGAGCACTTGGGCCTAAACGGACCTCACCATTGTGCTCAGAAGGCCCAAAAACCCCTAGGGTCATTTAAAACTTGACCATTTTTTACTCTTGAGCCTCTGGGGGTATTTTTTCTTCAGTACCACACCATACGACCCTAGCATGCAGTTTGAGAAAAAAATTTCAAATTTTTTTTTTTTGGCCTTTTTATGACATGCAGGCCGAATTTTTTATTTTTTACAAAAAAAAAATCATTAAAAAAAGGGCAAAAAATTTGTTTTGAAAAATCATTTTTTTTTTTTTTTGGTTTGCCAGTCCCCTCTATGCTGCCCATCCGGCTCCCGCCGACAATCTCCCCGCCCATCTGCTGCCTTCTCACCCACCGGCAGCCATTTCGCTCACCCGCCACCGCCTCCTCACTGCCACCCAGGCTCGCCGCTCCACCATCGGAGCACTGCCGGAGTGCCACCTCCACCCGGACCTGCCACCAGACCGCTTCCCTCTTGCCTTTTTGGGGGGGTTGGTTTTTTCATCATATCTTGAGCATACAGAGTCATTTTTTTGAAAACAAATAGGCATCAGAAAGATGGTTCCGAGTCGGACCTTGTGATGTTAGAATTTTTTTTCCAATTTTGTTGTTTGACTATACTTTTTTCCAGTCAAAGTGGGTTCTCTTTTCTGCACTTCCAGGGCCGTAGAATGAGCAAACAAACTCCATTTTTTGAAAATGAATAGGCATTGGAAAGCTCTCAACATGCTATATTCAGATATGTGATCTTGTTTCTCAGATTTTTCATCAAGTACATGAGATTTTAGTTTGAATTTTTTTTGCTTATGCACTACTTCCTTCTCATCAGTATGTACTAGGGTTTGAGTTTATCTCTTGTGGGGGGTGTTTTTTCTCACTTTCTGTCATTTGTATCATAAATCTAAAAAACCAAAACTCTCAAAACAAACAAACCCTTTTGCATCTTCTGTCTATTCTGAAAGATCACATAATAAAAAAAACCACACACAAGTGCAAGTGCATAGTTTCATGGCAGATCCTTCAGTTGAGTTGTTGACATCACACAACTATCACACCTAGAAGCCTCGCATCACGAGGCTTCTCTAGGCACGAAAGTTGTGGTGTTGTTTGGATGAGGTTCAGCCTCTGTTGCAGTGTCCTTATGAGCTTCTTCAGCACATAAACAAGATGGATGAGGCCATGGGTTTTCTCTCTTTACATGTTTCCGACAGTCTTTTGTTTCACCTTGATGAGTTTCTCACTCCTCGCACTATGTGGTTGAAGTTTGAGTCTCTCTTTGAGAGGGTTAATGAGATCCAGGCATTACAGATTGAGGCAGAGTTGGTTTCCTTGTCACCTGGTTCCTTTCCCACCATTGAGGATTTTTTGAACAAATTCAAGACTACCATATCTGTTCTCCAGGGGTGTGGAAAGATCAAAACAGACACAAAGTGGATTCTCTTGATCCTTTCGAAGCTTTGAGGTCATTTTTAGTTTTTTGCCTTTGTTTTCTACTCCACCATGGATGGCTTGGGTGCTTGTTTCACCATGCCTACCTTTGATGTGTTTTGTGAGCATTTGTCTCGTGAGCAGTCTCACCTTTCTCAGTTGGACATGCTCTCAGGGTCCAAGAACAAAGCATTGGTTGCTCAGTCCTTTAAGGAGAAGCAAAAGCAGAAACCAAAGCCAAAGAAGAATTCTGCAGGTAGTGAACATTCCTCCAAGCCACCTCCTAAGTCTGATTCTAAACCACCATTTCCTTCGAAACATGGGAAATCTTCACAGTCTGGTGATTCTTCCTCCAAGACTAAGAAGAAATCAGGAGACGCTTGCAGTTTTTGTGGCAAGGAAGGACATCCAGTTTCTAGTTGTTAGAAACACTTAGAGGCTTTAGAGGAAGCCATGCAGTAGCATCACATCTCCTCACCCCAGGCATCTTCTCCTTCCATAGGGAAAGGTCATGCTCTCACTTCTCGAGCTTAGACCTATGGGTGCACTTGGATTTTAGACTTTGGTGCTTCTCACCATATGACTCACACTCAGCAGTTGGTTACTTCTCTTGCCTCTTGTGGTACTTCACAGATTGCAGTGAGTGACTCGGTTCAACTTTCAGTCTTGGGTTCAGATTCTATCTCTTTGGATGGGGGTACTTTGTAGGATGTTCTGGTTGTCCCTGACATCTCGATGAACCTCCTGTCCATTTATCAGATTTGCCATTCTGGCTCTGGTAAGACAGTTGAGTTCTCACCACATGATGTGGTTATTCGAGACCTCCATGACTCTGATTTGGTTGTGGCTACTGGGAGTGTTGATACTGCATCTCGTCTTTACAGATTTGATGGATTTGAGCCCTCTGCAGGTGCAAGTTCATCTCTTATCACACATACAGATTCAGTGAGTAAGCTATGGTATGAGCTCTTGGGCCATGTCAATTACAGATATCTTCAGCAGATGAGTACACAGGCACTTGTTCTTGGGCTCCCATAGATTTCCTGCACTGATAATGTTTGTCATGGTTGTGTGCTTGGAAAACATCATAGGGATTCCTTTTTGAAGGGAAGAGCCCCTCGTGTGTTGGAACCTTGGGAGTTGATTCACAGTGACCTCATGTCATTCCCTACTTGTTTTTCTGGGGCCAAGTATGTACTCACTTTTATTGATGACTTCTCCAGACGCACATGGGTGTACTTTCTTAAGTACAAGTCTGATGTCTTTGATTCATTTCGAACATTCAAGAAATTTGTAGAGAAGCAGTCTGGTTGTTCTATTCAGCAGATACGTACAGATAATGGGTGGAGTATGTGAATCAGACTTTCAGAGATTTTTGCACTGAGAATGGTTTGCAACATCAGTTTACTGTTCCCTACACACCTCAGCAGAATGGTGTCGCTGAGCAAAAGAACACAACTTTACGGGAGATGGTGAATTGTATGATTCAGTCCAAGTCCATGGATTCATCTTTTTGGGCTAAGGCAGTCAATTGTGCCAACTACATTCAGAATCGGATGCCTCACAAGGCGATTCAACATATGAGTCTTGAGGAGGCTTGGTCTCATGACAAGCCTGATGTTTCTTTTTTCTGAGTATTTGGTAGTGAGGCATGGGCATTTATTCCTGATGCTCAGAGGAAAGCAATGGAGCGAAAGAGCTGACCCCTCATTTTTATTAGCTATTGTGAGGATGTTAAGGTGTATAGATTGTTTGATCCTGATTCCAGAGAGGTCCTGTTTTGACAGGATGTTCAGTTTGATGAGCGCCTTCCCACAGTGGATACCTTGTCTCCAGTGTCTACTCCTATGCCTACTCCTCCCACTGCATCTCTTCAGGATTATTTTGTGGATGATTCTGATGATGTTGCTAATGATCCACCATCCCCACCTCCACCTTCCCCACCTCAGATGCCCAAATGGGCCCGCTTTACTATTAAGGCAACATGATCTATGGTCGGTGATCCTTCAGATACTCGTCACACTTGTTCTCAAACTATGGGTTCTAGTTTTTTGAGTCATGCCATTTCAGATGATCCTCAAAAAATTTCAGAGGCTACAGGACACCCTGAGTGGGATTGTTCTATGGAGGAAGAGTATTCTTCTTTGATGAGGAGTAATACTTGGGATCTTTGTCCTCTTCCTAAGGGAAAAAAGATGGTTTAGTGTCGCTGGTTGTATCGCACTAAGTAAGTTATTGATGGTTTGATTGATAAGTACAAAGCACGTCTTGTTGTGAAGGGTTTCTTGTAGGTTGAGGGTATTGATTACTCCAAGACATTTGCCCCTATCGCCAAGATGAACTCTATTCGCTTTGTACTCTCCCTTGCAGCTTCTAGGGGATGGCTTGTTTTTCAGATGGATGTGAAGAATGCCTTCTTGCATGGAGACCTACATGAGGAAATCTATATGGAGTAGCCTCATGGATTTGTGTTGGACAGTTCTTTGGTTTGTAGACTTTGGCATTCATTGTATGGTCTCAAATAGGCCCCTCAGGGTTGGTATGAGAAGATGGACTCTTTCTTGCTCTCCACTGATTTCACCCATTGTCATTCTGATCACATAGTGTACATTCAACTTCTTGAGGGTTAGATCCCGATTCTTGTGCTATATGTTGATGATCTCCTCATCACAGGTAGCTCATCCTCTATGATTCAACATGTTCAGTGAGCTTTGATGGACTAGTTTGAGATGACAGATCTCGGTCTTCTGCACTATTTTCTTAGTCTTCAGGTGATTCGATCTTCTAATGGGATCTACATTTACCAACAGAAGTATGTTCTTGAAATGCTTCAACACTTTGTAATGCTTGATTGCAAACCTACTCCCATTCCTTTTCAGTCAGGGGTTGTTTTGATTACTACTTGCTCCACTCCTTCAGTAGATTCTACACTTTACAGGCAGTTGGTTGGCAGTTTGTTGTACCTGACGGACACTCATCCTGATCTTTCCTTTGTGGTTGGCCTTGTCTCTTGATTCTCCCATGATCCTCATGAGAGTCATTGGCAAGCTACCAAATGTATTTTTTGGTACATTTGGGGCACTATTTCTCATGGAATTCACTACACATCAGGGGAACCTCACATTGTTGGCTACACTGATTCAGATTGGGCTAGTGATGTCACTGATTGGAAGTCTGCTTCTGGCTTTGTTTTCTGTCTTGGCTCTAGTCCTATCACATGGTCTTGCAAGAAGAAGAATGCTCATGCATTATCATCTATAGAGGATGAGTACCGATTTGTTATGCTTGCCAGTCAGGAGATCTTATGGCTTCGATAGTTGATGACTGAGTTTGGTTTTCCTCCTGATAGTCCCACTATTCTTTGGTGTGACAATCAGAGTGCTATTCATATTTCTCGCAACCCGGTAGAGCATCAACATACGAAGCACATTGAGCTTCACATGTATTTCATCCACCAGTTGATTCAGGATGGTTCTCTCATTCTGGAGTACATTCCCATTGCCAAGCAGGTTGTAGACATCTTCACAAAACCTTTTGCATTGTCATGCTATCTTCAATTGCGCTTTATGCTTGGGGTGAAGGATGTTGTCCTTGGGGGGTCTTTATGAGGCCTTCCTTCCTTCTTATCTCTTTCAGCATGTTCTTTATCTCTTTTTGGAGAGGATTTTTTTCCCACTGGGTTTTCTCCTTTTTCTCTGTTTCATGGAGATTTCATTGTATTTGGGTACTTGATCAGGCCTCTTTGTCGGGACCCATATTTCTTGCTTTCAGTAGTTGTTCTAGGTTTTAGCTTCTCCCTAAGTCTAGCTTAAGGGGGGGTGTTAGAGTAATCGGGTCTTTACTTGATTAATTAAATAACATTTGTTTAATTATTTAAGTTCCCTTTATCTCTTTTACACTTAAGCTAACATTAGTTGCATAATAATTAATTCTTTTATTAATTATTATGTGCAAGCCTAGGTTTTCCCTTTTAGGGTTTCTTGACCTATTAGAGGTTAATTTTCTTTTCTTTGTATCATTATCACATTACACATTTTGGTGAATATTGAGCTCTCATCTTTTTTAGCATTCTTATGTGTATTCGATTTTTCTTTGTTGCTTCCTTGCTTCTCCTTGTAACAGGTTTATTTCAGCTTGTAGAGATCATTTGGGCTCCTGTGGTGTTGTATTTCTCAACTCTCACAGGACAATAGGAGATGTCGGGTGCTTCCCTTTGTAACATATAGGAGGCAGAACTACATCATATAAAGGAAGAATAGAAGGTGTAGGAAGGAGACCAAGTCCATCATGAGGAGGAGAAATAGGTATATCCTTAGGAGGAATAATATGCTTATCCTTAGGAGGAAGAGTAGGTTTATCAATAGGAGGAAGGGGGAGAGCATCCTTAGGGGAAGGAATATGTTCATTACTAGGAGGAAGAATAAGTTTTGGATTTCTAGGTTTACTCAAGGGTAAAATCATGCCATTCTTCCATCTTTGATAAGATTGAAAAAGAGCTTAACTTCTACGCTTAAGAGGTTGAAATTGTTTGAACCAAAAATGGTCAAGACAAACATCTCCATTCCTCACCATAGGTTGATATGTGTTATAATTAACAGTTATGATTTTATCATCATGAGGAAATTTCAAACACATATGAACAGTAGAAGCATTCACTTTCATGAAAGAGAGCTAAGGATGTTTCAACTTCACATGAAATTGATCAGATGTAGGAATGATAACAAAGACAACATCTAAGCACTTAGTGCCAAAATCAATAGGAAGTGTGATAGAATCAATAGTAGGACAAGAGAAGCCATCAAATATTTTAATCACCACATCATATTTATCATATGTCACTTGATGCAATTGTAAGGTATAAAAAAATTCTTCAGTTATCACATTAACCATACAAGCCAGATCAATGAGAACCCCTCATGAGTGTATGTCTTTGATTCTCATAGTGATATATAATGGGCCACTGGGTGCCTTAATAGTCTCACTAGGATCAAATGTAATGCATAAGTCCTTAGGAGGTTAGATTTTATCAAAAAGGTTCACCACATTATTAGAGTCAAGGCCAAGATCATTAGGAGAGAAGGAAAGATGATCAGTCTCAATCACATTAGTGGAATGGGAAGGTAAAGGATTAGTGAAAATTTGAAGATTTTGATAAAGAGGAGCTATTGAATTATTTCCTTTATCATTCACACTGGCCACAAATATGGTATTGTTATCAATCAAGTCTTGAATCTTACTTCTTAAGGAATAACACTTTTTAGTGTCATGACCAAGTTGATGATGATATTGGAAAAAAGCTTTGGAATCAAAGGCAGGTGAAAAAGGCTTAGTTGTGTCAATTGGTTTAATAGATGGAAGCTTCAACACAATCCTTTGTAACAATTGCGACATAATACTATGCAAAGTTTCATTAAGAGGAGTGAATTCTTTTCTAAAGTATTTGGACAAAAGAGACAAACCTGTTGTTGTGGCTGCTACTTGAGTGTTGTTGTTGTCATTGAACTTGATGAATCCCTTATTCGGTTTGAACTTCACAAAAGGTTGTTGAGCACTTTCACTTTTATTATTTGGATCCATTGAAGATGATTGTTCCAATTGATTCACGACAAGGTGATAATTGTGAAGTAAGTTACGCACAACTACATAAAGGAAGTAAACTTAGGAAAGATAAGTTTATCTCTAATGTCTTTTTTGCAAATTAGAAATAA
Source organism: Cryptomeria japonica (assembly GCF_030272615.1). Lineage (NCBI taxonomy): Eukaryota > Viridiplantae > Streptophyta > Pinopsida > Cupressales > Cupressaceae > Cryptomeria > Cryptomeria japonica. The sequence continues at coordinate 724,614,609 of NC_081411.1, read as the reverse complement.
AAACTCTTTCAATGTCTTGACCAGGCACATGAAAATAAATTTGTGAATACATCTATGCTTATATCTACCAATAAAATCAGTCACTTTTTCTTTAACACCTTGCTTACAATGCATCAAATTAGTCAAAGTAGTCTTAGGACCAATATTATGTGAAATTTTTGAATAAAAGAATTAGCCAGTTGTTGAAATTAAGTAATATAATAAGGAGGCAAAGAAAAATACCAATGCAAAGCTTTATCCCTAAACGTTCTAGTGAACAATTTAGCCAACAATATTTGGTCATGAGAAAAGTCACTACACAAAGTTTGAAAAGTTGTAACATGAGTCAAGGGATCGACTTTTTAATTATAAATCTCCAATTGAGGCACTCCTACATGTGTAGGAGGGACAACACGAACAATGCAATTGGATATTGGGATCACTACATCAAATATGGGCATATTATACTTATATTGATTCATGAAAGCTATTTGTTGTTGTAAGGAAGACACTGTTTGGGCTATATTATTGATGGTAGCTTTTGTGGATGAAAAAAAATGGACATGTTTGATTGAGAAGGAGAGGTAATATTGTTGAATGAAGGAGACACTTGAGAATAAGGATGTGGGACACTATGATAGGTAGGTATGAGAGATGATTGGGTAACAAATGGAAGACTCATAGGAAGAGGGATGAAGGAATTATGATTAAAAGAGTTTCCCCCTTGACTAGCATGTGTAGGTATGATATTTTGTGTAGAGGTAGCCATGATGTTATATGTAAAGGTGGGAACACTAGCCATAGGAGTAGTCATAGGAATGGAATGATTAACTTAACTAGGAGGCTATGTATAACCAAGGACTTCAACACAACTCTTTATAGGCATAATTTTAGCATCCACATTATGAGCAATACCATGCAACACATCAACACCAAGTTTATCACTTTGAACCATTCTTTTTACTCCTTCAATCAATGGTACAACCTCACTTTTTGGGTATTGTTGACTCATCCATTGTTGAAGATTTTCAAATTGATTGTCATTCTTTGCCAATTGGTCAACAAAACCCCTAGTTAATGATTCATCCACATCATAAATATTAAGGAAAAAATGAGGATAAACAGGGTCATTTGTAGGATTGGAAGAACCACCAACATCCTCATGGAACAAGTTATCCAAATTAAGCTCCATCTCCTCATTAATTAAACCTTGGGAAGCCTTAATTCGACAACTTCTTCTCACGGGGATATTATTCGTAGGACTAATAGTAGTAAAACTCATGCACCAAGGAGGAAAAATTGGAATTTTGAAATTTGAATTTTGAATTTTGAGATTTGAAATAATTAAACAATGCAAAATCTAGGGAAAAATGATTGTTAAATTAATTAAACAAATTGATTTGTGATTTTGAAAATATAGATCATAAAGAACATGCAATCCACAAGTAAAATTAAATTTAAAAAAAAATAGGGTTTTGTGAAAATAACCTCTTAATTTTTTATAATTAATTTGAGATTGGATCTAAGATTGTAGTTTTGAACTACATTCACAATCAAATCTTAAACAATTAATCCAAAATTATAACAACCCACAAGTTCAATTTTAAATTTTAAAATTAGGGTTTTGAAATTAACCTCTAAATTTTTAAAATTCACTTGGAAATCAAACTTGTAATTGAAAATTTGGATCTTAAATTGTATACACTCAAATCTGAGAACATAAATTGGAATTAAAGGTGTAAGGAGTCGGGCTCACTAAAATGTATTGGGTGAAAAATTAGGGTTTTCACCATTAGATGTATGAAAATCACTAATTTACCATTGCATTCATAAGAGGGGTGAAACCCAATAGATTCAATCACAAACCAAAAAGATAAGGACTGAATGCTGATTGAATTTCAAGGGAGTTGATTTTTTTACTCTCTTTTGTGAATTGAATTGCTGAAATTAGGGTAAAGTGCTGAAAATGAAGGTAAAAATGTAGAAATAGTGAGCTACAAATGTGAGACTGAGACATACACCTGGATCTGAGGATTATAAGAAAATTCAGTTTTGATCCCTAAAAAAGCTCCAAAAATGTTGGTACCAAAATGGTCGTCGCTCTGGTCCTCCCATCTTTTCGCACACCAAAAGGGGTTGATTCGCCTATGCTAATAATGACTATTCTAAAGATGATAGCTCCATACCCATTTCTTGCACATAAAAAGAAATGAAAATAGGTTGGGAATAGGAGCTTGCCTAAGTCAAACCTTAGTTTTGGAATTAACCATGAAATAGAGATAAGAGATAGTTGAATTGTTGTAAATGAAGATTATCCTTTTGAGGGAGATGCTGAAAGCCAAATGATATACCTCTTTGTGAAGTTTTGTTTATCTCCACATGAGATTAGGGTTTCATGAAGTCTTTGATAAAATAGGATGTGAATGTCCACTTTGATGCTTGAGTTTTGACTTTGTTGTTGCTTCTAAGCTTGAAGGAAGATTGATTACTTTCTCAATTGCTTGAATGCTTGATCTCATGTGTGTGTTCTTGTTGATGGATCCCAAAATGAGAGGGGAAAGTGGTGCAAGACACCTAACACTCCAAGCATGCAATTTTTGTTTTCTTTCAAGTTTCATGTGTTGTCTTTATGATGTAATAATGGACCAACCATATGGGACTTAGTAGAGCCATGGTTGTGTGGTCCAAGTTTTGGATTGTGTTATTTGTGTTCAGGATGTTATTAGCTTGAGAAGTTGAAATGCTAAGGTAGATCACAGGAATAGTACTCCAGATGATTATTATGATGTAATTGGGGTCTATTGTATTGTGTTTAGGTCTTATAGGGTTTCTGAGGACCTTCAAGAGCCTTGGAATGCATTAGAATGAAAAGTTGCATCTTAGGAGTCAAAAGATGTAAAAAGTTGATGAGCAACATTTTGCAAAAGTTGCATTTTTGGATGATGGAATTGAAAATTTGGTTTAAACAATTGAACCAACAACATATAAGCCAAAAAATACTTCATTGTATAGGTTGGAGGATTGGGAATGCAAGACCATTTTTTTGGTTTTTGAAACAATCTTGTTTTTCTTCACCGTTTGACAGTTTTTTGAGTTTCATTGCTTGGTACTGTCCAGTACGGATTTGATTGTAGCATCTCATTGTTGGGAATGGGTTTTCATTTAATTTACTTTCCAATAAGTTTGATTTGCAAGATTGATTGACTATAGTTGCAGAGATATCTTCCATTCTTTGCAACTAGGTGTAAAACCCTTACAAGTAGGGTTTAAGAGCAAAAATGGCTCTAACCTAAGAATTCATTGATGGCACATGTTGAAATAAAGAGGATTGATAGTTTAGGTTATGTACATAGGTTTAGAATAGTTTTTGTTGTTTTGCAGGACCTTGTGGAGGAGAGACAATGAAGCCCTAGGCTCACCGCTGGGAGTTTGTGAGTTAGGAAATAGAAGATGTGCACATTTTGAGCACATGTGGATTGGTGGAAGACAAAATGCCACATGGTTGGAAAGCCCTATGAGTTTCATTCAAGAATCCTAAATTTATTTGAGCAGGTGTTTTGACTGGTGAAGGTTTTTAGAACCATCTTCCCAAGTTACTCGGGTAGGCCTAAACCCTTGAAATTAGTGCAGTATTGGAAACCCTAGGTGTACTGATAACCCAGATGAAATTTTACAATATTGTCTATAACTCTAAAAAGGGTACTCAGATCTATAATTTACTTGTGTCCTTTTTAGGGGAATTTTCAAACTAAGTTTTGAAAACCGGTGTAGGAGGGCTAATCCAGTTAGGCCTATTTGAGCCCGGTAGAGACCAAGAAAGGCTAGGAAATGATGGAGATGGGTTTGGTGATGCTAAAAGCCTAAAAAGACTTCAAAGACACCATGTAGGTGTATTTTGAGTCCATGGAATGAGGTTGGAGTGTTGTGATCCTTGCAGGAGTTGTTGGAGCCTAGGAGTGGTGTGTGGAGATTGAGGTGGCAACCTCAATAGGAGGAGTTGATTGTCTAAGACTAGTGGCTACACCTTGGAGGCAAGCCAAAGTTGGTTCAAACCTTGGAGGTCTCAAAAGAAAAACCTCTACTAAGTGCCATTGGATGGGCTTGAGTAGTTGAAGGGTTGAGTAAGACAAATCAATCTAGAAGGTGAATTGGATCAAGCTCCAAGACTCTCTGCATTGGAAAGTCTCCTTTTATACTTTCCCATTGGAAAACTTGTTGATTTCCCAACATGAGTCAACATGGAGCTAGAATTCCTGCTCAATTTTGAAATAGGGAAAAGGGTTTTAAAGAGGTCCTAATTAGGGAGGACTAGAGCATGGCACCCTAGTCCTAGTTAAGACCAGGGCGTGGCACTCTGATCCTAACCCAATTTAGGGCTAAGATAAGGTGCCATATTGATGTAAAAGTAAAAAATGCAATCATACTCGAGTGATATGAGTATAATCAGGTCCCATTCAGGCCTAGGGGTGCAAATGCTAAGATAGGGACCCAAATGTGGTCAAAATTATACATGGCACCTGCAATTTTAGGACGCTACACCACCAATTACCAAACATCTCATCAAAATTAAGGTTCTCATACTAGAAGGAATCCATCTCGAAAGGGATGCCTCTCAGTTTACTATGATTGTTTAAAGTTAGAGATATGGGCTAGTGGGTAGACCCCCTGTAATACAGAACCTCTGACCAAAAAACCCCCAACTCCAAAAATTATTCTGAGTTGAGAAAGAATCAATCAAGCTTACTCTAAATGTTGGTTGATCCCACCCTTTTGTTACTTCATGTAAGCCATCCTGACCTCGACCTAATATTCAGTAAAGCTAGATCATCACAACATATTTTGAAGTTTATGGACCCACAATTGCTAATCACTTGCCCTCCCTATTTATCTATAGGAGATAAAGTGACATTAAAGTCACCACAAACAACCCAATTCTTCCCATTATGATTTTGTCTGAAAGAATGCAGGTAGTCCCACACAACCAAATTCTTAGATTCAGAGTTTGAGTCATAAAAATTTGATATAAGCTCCTGACTACCACTCATGGCATCCTTGCAATCGATAGTAAGACAAAACTACTTGGAATCTAAGATAGAGAAACAATTTTTTTTTATATTCTAAACTATTGCAAGGCCACTGGCATAACCCACAACATCCAAGGCAACACCACCCCTATTCCAGTATATTCTATGAATCATCTCCCTAAACTTGCCTCCACTCAATTTGGTTTCCTAAACAAGAACAATGTCTGATGTCTCAATCTCTATTAACCATTTTAGTAAACAATATTTATTAGGGCCTTTAAGCTCCCCAATGCTCCAACTAATGTATTTCATGGATGACCTATTGTAGAGAGGTGCTCACCTCCTTGAGTTATAAACTTCTTCATTGAAACCTGGGATCCATTTTTTGAATCTTCCAAAGCTCTAGATTTTTCCTTGTAAGAGTTAGTTTTCATGCCCTTTATGTTGGAGCCCTTAACGTCAACATCTAGAGAAGACTTGCCTCAAAAAAATTTGGTCCTTCTAGTAGCTATGCTAGACAACCATTTTCTTTGCCATCGATCAAGTTATTATCTTCTAATCCTACCTTAATTTTTGGGTCCTCAAAGCACTCATGACTCTCACTACTATTATTCTTTACCAAATCCTTATGTGCATAGGTTAGATCTTTCAAAATTGTTCCATCCTTAGGATGGCACAAAGACTCCTAGAGCCAATGCAGGGAGAGAGGTCAAGGTACACTGGTTGAATCCCTCCCTCAAATCCCAAGGGAATAGGGCTAGGATGACTTGATTCTTTGCTTAAACTGCCTATACCTTTTGTGTGGTCAATTACACACATCCCTTGACATGCGATCTTAGTGCAATGAGGCAATTCTAACTTACTACTTTCCTTATTGAAATTGCTAGAAGGATTATCTTCCTCTTTATTCTCTTCCACAACAACAACCTTTCCCAAACCCTTCATCTTTGTTGAGCCCTTCATATTACAAAATTTTGCCACATACCCAAGTTTACCACATCTAAATCAATTCATCGTCAATCGTTCATACTCAATTGACTACAACCAAATCCCCAATACTAAAGAGATCTAGAGGGATATCTTAATCAGTTTTCTCAATTCCATCCATACACATGTTCACGCCCTATCTTGAAGCCTCCCCATGCTTGAAGGCAACTCAATATGAATAAAGACCCCCAACAACTTGCTAATAAGCTTATAAATATCTCCCAATCTAATCTTTTGAGGGAGTTTGATAAGTCTGATCCAAATGGGAACCCTATTGTTCCACTCCTTCCTTAGATCAAATCTTGGACACCATGACCTCAAATAAATCTTAACACTTCCTAAATACCATGAGCCACCTCTAATAATTGAGTCCCTCTCTAGTTTCGATGACAAAACCATCTGGATGAAACCTAGAGGCAAAAGGTTCATAGCCAAAACAAATTCCTTCCAACAAGTTTCACACCTTTTCTTGATTTGGTCCAAGAATGGCTAGATCCCCACAGACTTGGCAATTACTACCATTTTCTTAAGCCTCTCAACCTTAGACTAAAGAAGATAGTTTGAAATCACCACTTGTAGGGCATCCATGGCTATTCATAAATTGATATTTTTGATTGCAATTATGTCACATCTTTCCCATTCTGACCCCTAATCCTTCTCAAGGTCAACCACTACAAACAAGCTAATACAAACACAAATGGAGGGTCCATATGAGATTTTCTACTTGTGCAATATAGAGTTCAACACAATGGATATAATACAAGAAATTGCTTAGCAAACAAGAAGATTGTTATATTCATCACCAACAACATTCATTACATCATATGCCTTCATATGTAGAATAACAATAGGCTCACAAGCCTACCACAAGGCTTTACAAGCTATACAATGGGCACATTGGTCAATCACAGTCCTTTGGACTGAAATATTGAATCTAATGATCAAACTTACTATCTAACTACTTCACTGTTCTTTGAATGATTACAAAATAATTTTATATATGCTTCTATAACTTCGACAAAGATCTGCGTCGACCTCAAAGGTCTCAATACCCAAGAATGATGAAACGTGTAGGTCGGCCACAAATACAAGATGATAGTTTGTAGAAAATGTTAACATGTTGCAGACCATAGGAAAGGGTATCCCCAAGGCCCAAATGCCTCGAGTAATGCACCAATTAGATCTACATGCCACGGGGAAGGTCTGCAAGTAAGATGTCTCAATTGATACAAAATTCTCTTACAAAGAAAATGAATGAACTTCCAGGAGATATAACTTAGCAATGATGAATGCAAATCACAAGATTTCTGCATATGATATAGATGACCTCATGTAGGGTGTAAATCTAGATTTGCAAGGCAAGAAGAGAAAGATGCAACAAAATATGGAAGAAAGTGTTGAGATAGCTACAAACTACAATGCACAAAAATAAACTATTTTTGGTTGATGTGGGGTTGCTCTACAACTAGGGATGCTCCTGCATCACAAGCTCCCCATATCGCAAGCCCCTTCTTGATTATCCCCGATTGCATTGCTACCTACAATCATCTTCTGCATTAATTGTAACATTGATTTAAATCCAACATAAATAAATTTTAAAGTGTCTTTTGATCAATTATGAGTGATGCTTAGCGGGCATGTTAAAGTGTGTTACCTAAAACCATTAAATAGCTAACACAAATAATAAAAAAGTTAAAATATATATTCGACATAGAATTTTTTTTTTGTATAAAATTAGTGTATTTATGTGCATAATTATTTTCAATTAATTACAATGAATATATTAATTTTAGTAGAATATTTATAAATTATACATTTTAGTGGATAAATAATAAATAATACTTTAAAAATTAAAAATAGAATAATAAAAATAGAAAATATTTTTTTATTAAAATAATTATATAATTTAGTAAATAAAATAGTAAATAGCTATGCACATTTGTAAATAATAATAGAAGTGATTAGAAATTAGAAGCATTTAATTTTAAGTGTTTGAGACATTAAATATATGAAAAACAAAAAAAATATTCTTCATATATATATTTTTTTTCAAAAATAAAATACAAATAGATATGATCAATTAATTATAACATCATTATTACACCGAGAGGTGTAGACTACAATGGCAGCCATTATGTGTAAATTTTTATTTGTCCTCTGCTTAAATCTAGGCAAAGATTGTAATCACCACCATTCCTGCCAACAATGATGCCATTTGTATCTGATTGTGCACGTGTCTTCTTTGTAACGCAACGAGACAAAGACAGTTATGATAACGGTGGGAGCTTCCAGTTTGCATGCTAAGCTTCCAATTTGCATGATATTGGTTTCAAATGATTCTACACTTTACATTTCAAAACATCATATCCACTAACGTGTGCAACTCTGTGAACTTGAGACTAAATCTCTTCACTCTAGGTATTTTAGATGCAATTTTAGTCAGCTTAAATTCCTATCACTACATTCCTCAGCATTCTGTTCTTTTTAGTTTTGCTAGAAATTTAGACTTCTCTGCATTCTATTCTCTATAAGTTTTGAAACGAAATTCAAACTTGAACATACAATGGCTTTCCTCTATTTTAGATTTATGAGCTAATTTCATTTCGGCAAATAATGTTTTCTTTCCAGTTTCGCTATTGAAGCACACTTTGGTCGTTGAAGCTTATTTGCGAAGATGATTTCAAGAATATTAGCAATACGTCTGTTAAAAAGGTATGCCCTTACCTCTGCGTATTACTATAAACCTAATGTCTATGTCATTTCTTTCCTCAACAACATTTAGTTTCTGAATGCTAATCTTTGTGTGACGTGGGGCAAAAATTAAGATTCAAATTTTACAACCACTTCCAATGCAATGCAATTTTTTTAACACATCTTTTGTAGTGAGTAGAGAATTCGGTTTTGTGAAGATTTTGGAGTCATTGGGTTTTATGGACGCACCATGTTTGTGTTTTCTATCTATTTTACACAAGCGTTATTCTTGTCTCCAGGTATTTAAACCAAATGTGAAATAGTAGAAGAATACAATATTCTGGTAAACATGAAAAGCAGTGCAGTCACACTGAATGTGCAGGATTTAACAATATTTATTCACCTATATAATAGAAATGAAAATACTATTTGAGGATTTTAGGCTACTATTTGTCTTCTAATATGAGTATGCGTAGAACATGGCAAAATTGAAATGAAAATATTGGCTATCCACATATGAAAAAGAATCAAATCCCTTTTGAGATTTTTCAGTGTGAAATCTTACCAACTTCCAGATTTTTTCGAGCCTAGCTGTCAAGATTCAAAATTACCCTAATAGTCAATGATTCGTATTATCAATACCTAAAAGGTGATTCGTTTCTACAGGGAAAAGAAAATTTGTGATTCCCTCGTTGGTCAACTTTACAATTAAAATGTGTTGCAAACTATTACGATAATAGTAAAATATTATATTTTGAAAAGTTTAGATTAAAATATCTACCTTGAATACCATGGGGAGCCGACAAGGGAAAAAGTAATATATTTTAATTTCAACTTGACATTATTATTATACAATACTCACATGCAATTTGAATTGCATTCTTCTGCATGTTTGTTTAGTATTTTAGATTGTAAGAAATAATGGTATTGTTCTTTATTTTTAAGGTTTTGTTTTTTGAAAGTGGATATCTATAGATAGCTTTGAAATTGATATATAGTTATCATTTGCTCAAAAAAAAAATTATTGACATTGCAAATATATTTCAAATTTTATGGTTTTATTTTTTATTGAATTTATCTTTTTTTAATAGAACATGGATGCACATTGTTACAGTGAAGAATTTTGTAATGAAAAAATGGAATCTCAGAAATTTGTGAAATCTCCTCCTAGCCCAACTAAGTCAACTGCATCAAACATATTCACCCCATTGTTCATGGATAGAGCATTCCAGTGCATCGAGTGTCATATCCATGGCATTCTTGATGATGTAGAGAATATTGCAGTTGAGATATCAACAATTACTGATCGTGATATGCAACAAGTACATGACATTCAGGAAATGATGAATTTTTTAAATTTCAAAGTTCAACCATTAGACCAGTTTTTCAAAGAGTTCGCACATGAAAAATTGCAATATCAAGGAGAACATTGCAGTGAAATCAAAGAAGTCTTTGTTTTTTTCCTTAATCGATAGATAATATAACAAAAAGTTCAAACTTCACAATTAATATGTGCATAACAAATGTATAGTGTGTCTTCAGCGTTTTAAGTCTTTAGAGTTTAGTTTGTGTTTTGAGTGTGTTGAGTTTGGCTTGATGTACGTGTTAGGTCCCGGAGAGAACTGAGAGGGGGGGGGTGTGAATTAGTTGTCTAATAAATTCAAACCAAAAGCAACTTAACCAACTTAATGCTTAATACCAGTAAACTAGTTAAGTATGTCGGTAGATAGTTTTAACAGTTAATTGCTATACCGGTAAAGATTAATGCATGAAACATAAACACAAAGTCATCCACAACACATAACACCAATATTTGTATGTGGAAACCCTGTAAGGGGAAAAACCACGGTGGGAAACCTTACCCACAATCAGATGATACTACTGCAGATAGTAAGTGTACATAAATGGGGGTTGCACATGCAGAAAGGCCAACAGCCTAGAGCTCACCGCTCAATTACAAAATGGGAGTCACACTGACTATAGTTGGATGGTTAAATCCAATAAGAATGTACTGCACAAAATAGCATCTTCATATGCTGGATTCAGTACCAGTGTAATGCTGATATGCTTTCACAAAAACCTAACTTCACCTTCAAATGATGTCTGCGTGTATTGCACTACTTAATCTCGCATATACCTTCACACAATTCTTTTTTGCATTCCACACTTGATCTTACAAATAAGATCTTACCTTTATACCATAACCTAAGACCAATTTTAGTAGGTCGTCTCTACAAGATATTACAATAAAAATATTTTACAAACAATATAATATCCGATGCAATAACCGATTGAACATGTTGGCTTAATGCATTTACAACAATAATTAATCATTTCCATAGCATGCCATGCTGATTTGGAAAAGATAAACCTGTCGGTGTAACCCTAGATAACCCTGGACCTATTTGCCGGTAAAAGCAAATATGCAAATATGAATATATCAATGATTAATTCGTTAAGATAAGATGTCTACACAATGTCTTCGATATTACCAAGTGTCTTCCATATCATTCCAAGTGTCGGTGATCATTATATCCTGCCGATGAACCATATACCAGTAATTGTGCAATAGTTACTTGCTTGCCGGTGAATGCTGCTGGATCTCCAAAGTGCTAGTGTTTTAGTAGGTGTTGACATCAATGACAAAACCATACCAAAATACCAACAATATCCCCCTTTGGCATTGATGGAAACACAAGATGGAAAAACCATCAAAGTACCAAAATAGAAATGCCAAAAACCAACAATCTCCAAAAAGATCATAACCAAAATACAGAGAATAATAGTCTCTCCCAAAAAACAATCTCTCCCTCTGGGAGCAACATGTGTTATCCAAAGTTCCTTGAAAGATAATGTGTTTTTCCATAGATATCTCTCCCCCTTTAACATCAAATGCCAAAGTTACAACAAAACTAAGTTCATATACAAAATACCAATCAATATACCAACTACTCCCCCTGAGAAGTAGCTTCCTCATCAAAGACTGGAGTAAAAGATTTGTCTGTTAATTCTGTCAGTTGATGAAAATCATCAACTGTCTATGTCTCTATCGATGGTGGTATGACTCCAAGCTAATCTCTGAGATATTCAAAAGTCTCCTTAGGCAAAGGTTTTGTAAAGATATCTGCAAGCTGTTCTTTAGTATTCACATAAACCAGTTTTATCTCCTTTTCTTCAACTTTTTCCCCTAGAAAATTCAGTTTGATAGAAACATGTTTTGTTTTAGAATGTAGTACTGGATTCTTAGATATATCAATTACTACAGTGTTATCACAATATATAGCAATAGGTTCCTTGCATTTTACCTTTATGTCTTTCAACATTTGCTTAAGCCATAGTACCTGTGTATAGTTAGTTGTGGTTGCAACATATTCTGATTTTGCTGTTGATAAAGATGTACAACTTTGTTTCTTACTCAACCAAGAAACTAGTCTGCTTCCAAGAAAGAATGCTCCACCAGTGGTGCTTTTTCTATCATCCACATCTCCTACCCAATTTGCATCTATGTATGCACATAATTCAAAGTTTTCATCTCTAGGATACCATAATCCAAGATTTATAGTGCCTTGTAAGTACCGAAAAATCCTTTTTACTGTTGATTCATGATTTTCTCTAGGATTACTTTGAAATATTGAAACAATACATACTGCATTCATAATATTAGGTCTGGTTTGTGTCAAATATAGTAAACCTCCTATCATAGATTTGTATCTAGTTGGATTAACAGGTGTAGATTCATCCCTTTGAGATAATTTGTCATTTGTAGTCATAGGTGTGCTTACCGGTTTAGAGTTCTCCATCCCAAATTTCTTTAGTAACTCTTTCAAGTATTTGGATTGACTCAAGAATATACCTTTATCAGTTTGTGAAATCTGCAATCCTAAAAAGAATTTTATTTCTCAATCATAGACATTTCAAATTCTTGCTACATTTTAGTAGAAAGTTCCTTACATAATCCATCTTCTCCTCCAAAGATTATATCATCAACGAATACTTCTATAATCAAGATGTCATCATTAGTTATTTTGAAATATAAATTGTTGTATGCATTTCCTTTAGTAAAACCAATCTTTAAAAGATACTTATCCAATCTTGCATACCAAGCTCTTGGAGCCTGTTTTAATCCATACAGAGCTTTTCTTAACCTGCAAACGATATCATTGCCATCTGTCAAAGAAAATCCATCAGGTTGTTCAATGTATACTTCCTCTTCAAGATCTCCATTCAAAAATGCACATTTAATATCCATTTGATAAATTTTGTAGTTCTTGTGTGCTGCAAAAGCCAAGAATAATCTAACTGCCTCAATTCTAGCTACTGGTGCAAAGGTTTCATTGTAATCAACTCCTTTCTGAGAATATCCCTTACACACTAGTCTTGCTTTATTTCTGACAACCTTACCATCTTCATTAAGTTTGTTTCTGAATACCCATTTGGTTCCAATTACATTTTTATTTTTAGGCTGGGGAACTAATGTCCAAGTGTTATTTTTCTCAATTTGTTCTAATTCTTCTTCCATAGCTTTAATCCAAAATTTATCTTCACATGCCTCATTAACAGATGATGGTTCAATTTGAGAAATAAGACATACCTCTTCATTTTCCAATCTTCCTCTTGTCATAACTCCTTTAAATTTGTTTCCAATTATCTGATCTTTAGAATGATTTAATCTTACATATCGGGGTGTCTTTGTTTGCTGTTGTTCTTCAATTATTGTAGAATCCTCAGATGGTACCGGGGTAACTGGATCTTCATTCTGTACCGGTGGATTTAGAGTAGGTTCATTTGTCAAAAATTTTGTTGCTGGTTCAGAGTCTATATACCTTGAAGTTCCTATGAATTGTTCATCATTCTTTACATTTGTACTCTCAACAATTTTATGCAATCTCTTGTTAAAATATCTATATGCCTTGCTCTTAGATGAATAACCAAGAAATATTCCTTCATCACTTCTAGGATCAAATTTGCCAATATACTCATCTCTTTTGATATAACATTTACTTCCAAATATTATGAAATACTTAAGAGTAGGAGTATTACCAAACCATAGTTCATGAGGGGTCTTATCGGTTTCACCTTTGATGTGAACTTTATTGAATGTATAGATTGTTGTGATGACTGCTTCTCTCCAATACACATGTGGTAAATTTGCTTCTAATAACATACTTCTTGTTGCATCCAAGATAGTTCTATTTTTCCTTTCAACAATTCCATTATGTTGTGGTGTTCGAGGTGCTGATAGCTGTCTTCAGATTCCATTCACTTCATAGAATGTATTAAAGTCCTTAGATGTGAATTCTCCTCCTTGATCTGATCTTAAGCATTTGATTTTCTTACAAGTTTCATTTTCAACCATTGCTTTGAATAGTTTGAACTTTCCAAGTGCTTTTGATTTTTCTCTGAGAAAAGTAACCCAACACATTCTAAAATAGTCATCAATGATTAGCATGAAATATCTATCACCTCGTAAGCTTTTAGTTCTAGCTGGACCACATAAATCAGTGTGAATCAAATCAAGAGCATTATTGGATTTTTCTGGAATACTTTTGAAACTAGCTTTAACTTGTTTTCCAAATTGACATTCCTTACATATTGTATTATGAGGTTTGACAATTTTAGGTAAATCTCTAACTGCCTTAATAGTACTGATCTTTACCATGCAATCAAAGTTTACATGACAGAGTCTCTTATGCCATAACCAACTTTCATCTATATGTGCAATCAAGCATGTCTTTTCACTGTTATTCAAATGAAAGATATTACCTCTAGTTTGATTACCGGTTGCAATTTCCAAACCAGTTCTATTCATGATTTTGCATTTTGCATTTTTAAATTGTAACTGAAATTCTTTCTCAACTAATTGACCAACACTTAAAAGATTATGCTTTAATCCTTCAACATAGTAAACATTGTCAGTGTTATGCTTACCATCAAGAGATATTGTACCCTTACCTTTGATTGAACAGGCTTTGTCATCTCCAAATCTTACTAAACCTCCATTGTATTCTTGAAAGTTCAAGAATTTACCTTTGTCTCCTATCATATGATGTGAGCATCCTGAGTCAATGATCCATTCATCCTTTACTTCAATTTTAGCTGCTAGGGCTTGTTCTACTAGTTGAGAAGTAGGTGTTGGTTGATCTTATGTTATAGAAACAAAAACCCATCCATTGTTTGCGGGATCCTCATCAAAATCATCAATCACACCTTCATTAGCAATGTAACAAGATTTGTCTTTGTTCTTCTTAAATATGTATCTATGATATTCAGGATTAGGCTTGTATGTTCTTCTAGCTTCTTCTCTTAGTCTAGCATGTCTATCATGACATCTCAAAGCCATATGACCAATCTTATTGCAGTTAAAACATTTGAAGGGTGCTTTACCTTCATACTTACTTCCAACTAGACCTTTAGGCATTTGCCTTGCAAATAGTGCTTCAATTTCTTTAAGTTCTTCATTTTCTTTCCTGCTTTCTTCAAGTTCTCTTGCATAAAAGGCTTTCCAATCAAATTTGTCAAATGATGGAGCAGATGATGTTGATGCTTTAAAGTCTAAATCTATCTTAATAGTAGCTACAAGACCAAATTCTTCAATTTCAAAAGCTGAAAGTTTCCCAATCAATGTATCCCTAGTTACTGATGTATTAGGCATTGTTCTCAACTCATTTATAGCAGTAACCTTCATTTTATATGCCAGTGGCAATCCTCTTAAAACTTTTGAAACAATTTCATCCTCACTTATTGTTCCTCCACAACATTTAATACCCAAAACAATTTCATTTACTCTTTCCATAAAAGCAGAAATCCTTTCATCTTCTTCCATTTTTAGATGTTCATACCTAACATAGAAGCTTTCAAGTTTTGCAATTTTGACTGTGGAATCTCCTTCATTCAGTGTCTCCAAATGATCCCAAATAGCTTTTGCAGTAGACCTATCTAATAGTCACATGATTTGTTGATCTGATAATGCACTCAAAAGTGCTTCTCTTGCTTTGCAATAATTTTCCTCATCTTTTGTCAAGTTAGTTGGACTGGGTTGACCAGGTACAGCAACAGTATGACCTTTCTTTGTAACTTCCCAGATGTCTTTTCCAATGCAATTTAGATGTGTCTCCATTATGATCTTCCATATGCCATAGTTGGTTCCATCAAGTTTAGGACTGTCCATCCTGAAACAATCAGTAGACATTGGATCTCCTCAAGTTGTTAAACTTCTGCAAAAGAGGACTATGCTCTGATACCAATTGTTAGGTCCCGGAGACAACTGAGAGGGGGGGGGGGGGGGGTAAATCAGTTGTCTAATAAATTCAAACCAAAAATAACTTAACCAACTTAATGCTTAATACCAGTAAACCAGTTAAGTATGCTGATAGACAGTTTAACAGTTAATTGCTATATCAGTAAAGATTAATGCATGAAACATAAACACAAAGTCATCCACAACACATAACACCAATATTTGTACATGGAAACCCTGTAAGGGGAAAAACCATAGTGGGAAACCTTACCCACAATCAGATGATACTACTGTAGATAATAAGTGTACATAAATGGGGTCTGCACGTGCAGAAAGGCCAACAGCCTAGAGCTCACTGCTCAATCACAAAATGGGAGTCACATTGACTACAGTTGGACGGTTAAATCCAATAAGAATGTATTGCACAAAATAGCATCTTCATATGCTAGATTCAGTACCGGTGTAATGCTGATATGCTTTCACAAAAACCTAACTTCACCTTCAAATGATGTCTGCGTGTATTGCACTGCTTAATCTCGCATATACCTTCACACAATTCTTTTTCGCATTCCACACTTGATCTTACAAATAAGATCTTACCTTTATACCATAACCTAAGACCAATTTTAGTAGGTCGACTCTACAAGATATTACAATAAAAATATTTTACAAATAATATAATATTCAATGCAATAACCGATTGAACATGTCGGCTTAATGCATTTACAACAATAATTAATCATTTCCATAGCGTGCCGTGCTGATTTGGAAAAGATAAACCTACTGGTGTAACCCTAGATAACCTCGAACCTATTTGCCGGTAAAAGCAAATATGCAAATATGAATATATCAATGATTAATTCGTTAAGATAAGATTTCTACACGATGTCTTCGATATTACCAAGTGTCTTCCATAACATTCCAAGAGCCGGTGATCATTATATCCTGTTGGTGAACCATATACCAATAACTGTGCAATAGTTACTTGCTTGCCGGTGAATGCTACTGGATCTCCAAAGTGCTAGTGTTTTAGTAGGTGTTGACATCAATGACAAAACCATACCAAAATACCAACAATGCGTGTATGTGGAAAGGTAATTCCACATTTTGTGAAAGAAAATGTACATGCTTTTCTGAACTATGATATACATGGATAATAAATTTTCTGCAATGTTTCTTTCTTTCGCTTTTTGCACTTGCGCTCTCTTTTTCAATGATTACTTCCATATATTATATTACAACATAATATAAAAGTATAATAGAATAATATATTCAAGTATAATATAATACTCAACTTGAAATAAAATAATATATATTCAATTATAAGGTCAATTATTAGCTGATATTATTCACTATTAAGGTTAATTGACAAGGGAAAAAGTAATATATTTTAAGGTTAACTTGTCATTATATTATAATAGTATAATATATTCAAATATAATATAATATATCTTAATTTCAATTTACAATATTATATTAAATTTTCAGATATAGTATACAATATACAATATACAATATTAATAAAAAATTAATAAAATGAAAATATATAATTATGAAATAAACTTAGTGAATTACTAAATGTAAGTAATTAATAAATTCTCAAATTTCAAAAAGAAAAAAATAAATAATATAATCGTATAATATAATAAAAAAATTGAATATACAATATACAATATTACATTAACTCATTAAATTCAACTACAAAATTTTGAATTCAATTTTTTATACAAATGACTAAATAAATTGAATTAGGAAAATTCAATTAAACATTCAAAGCATCTAATTGAATTCAATATTTAATAATCAACTAATATTTAAATATATTTTTACAATACTAGAACGAATTTAAATAGTCAAATAATATTGCAATAATTAAATAAATTACATTAAACATGAATATATTGATATTAATATTAATAAAGTTGCAAACTTGACAAAGGTTAACAATATTAATAATGATTTGATAACTTGATAAAATCTAAATAGTTTTATTAATTTTAATTATATCAATGTATATGACTCATTTATTTCTTATTTGTTTATAAAATTTGTAGAAATGGGTCGATTGAAGAAATTATTTGAATCTGATCAACAAAGAAAGGAATATCAAAGAGAATATCAGAGACAATATATGAAATGAAAAAATGAACAAATGTCAGATGCAAAAAAGGAAGAGCAAAAGAGGCGAAGGAATGAAGCAAAAAGAGCTATATCTACGTATAAAAGATTACAACTATCAACACAAGAATTACCAGCACAACATAGTGAATCTGAAATTTTACAATTCAATAGATGTCAACAACCAGTTCGAGATGTACATCCACACTAAATCGGTTTTCATGAGGAATCTCTCCAAACAACGTTGAATGAAAATAACACAGAAAACGTTGGAAATTTACGAGAAGGGGAATCCCAATCTCCAATCGATTTTAATACAAATAACACAACAAATCCAAATGGATCACTTGGCACTGAATTTAAAAAGGTGCAAATGACATTTTGTAATCATTTAGATGCCTACCAATCGCCATCAATGTGTCATATTTGCCAAGAATCTTATATTGGAATGAAAGTTTTCCAAAATCTAGAAGGCCCTGTTTGCAACATATGCAAGAAAGAGAGAGGAATAAACAAATTTTAAGCTATGAATAATATGGAACCTGAAACCCAACCACCCGAACTATTATGTTTGACACAAGTAGAAGAAATGCTTATCGCACGTGTAAATCCAATATTACAAGTCACACATGCCACATGTGGTTAGTTTAAATATAAAGGACACACAATTAGCTTTCCACAACACATAAAAAAAAAATAGCCAACAAATTTCCACATTGTATTACAAGCTTGCCAATAATTATAGTACGAAGGAGAGATCAACGCGGGACGAGTTACAATTTTAGAGTAAATAGGGACCGTGTGTACAAAGCACTACAATACAAAATTCGAAATGACAAGTTTTATGCAGACATGACGATTGATACATCTGTTATTAAAAATTTATCAGAAAAAGCTGATCAAAATATATTTGAAAAGTTGAAAATTGTGAACATGGAATTACATTCTGATACAAATGAAATTGTGTTTGTTGGACTGGTCTTGGAAACTGAAGAAGATAACATTATTGATCACATGACATCGATGGCATCAAGACCACCAAACACACAAAAAGAGATGGAGTTGATTCGTGCATGGATTAACAACAAAAACACAAATCCATCATCATTGATCGAGTGGCCAACAATTGGTGGATCTCCAATCAACGAATACACTACATTGGGACTACTCGATATGGCATTCCCGACATTGTTTCTTGACGGGAAATGTGACTAGTTGGAGCCTCAGATCAAACAAGTACATCTCCATGAATATGCAAAGCATCTAATTCGATACAAAGATAACCGTTTTGGGAAGTATCCCAGGTTCCGATATTACATTACAAATATGATTATGAGGCATCGTGCACAAATGTCAACAACGGTTTTCATCAAAAGAAATCTAGGCGAATAGCCAATCACTATAATGGAACTATGTGAGCATATGGAGAATATTTCAAACTCACATTTGGCTGATAGGCTGATGCAATTTGGGACAAGTCTAAGAGGTACAAGATCTTACTGGACAAAATGTCGAGTAAAACTAACAGACATGCTACATCAGATTGGAACGCCGACTACATTTTTCACATTAAGTGCAGTTGATTTGTATTGGTCAGACTTACATGCACTAATGCCAGGTACAACACTGTCAAATCCACGTGAAGCTTAGCTATGGCGAAAAAAAATGGTCATTGATTATCCGCATATTGTTGCACAATACATGCATCTACTTAACTCTAATTTTAGAAAAGACATCCTTGAGAAAGGATTTGATGTTAGAGATTATTGGTATCGATATGAATGGCAACACAGAGGATCTACACATGTACATGGATTTCTCTGGATACATGGATCACTAGACATGGATAACATTGATTGGTCGAATGATGTACAATGAAAAAGTGCAGAAAAATATTTTGACAACATTGTTCATGCATGGAATCCTAGCGAAGATAGACATCAATGAAATGTACATGTATGTTTTCAACTATTTATTGATCTTTGCAAAAGGCTTCATTATCAACATCCTTATAAAATCATAAATTAATCAATTCAAATTTTATTTGCAGGCATTTCGAGATTTCTGCTTACATCCATGTCTGAAAAACACAAGACAGATCGCAGAAGCTGATTTTGACAATGACTAAGAAGAAATACTCAACACATTTGAAAGACATACGATGTGCAAAGGAGCATGTCTACGTAAGAAAAAAAGGAAGAATGGTTTGCAGATAATGTTTTTTGTAAGAAATGTATTGTAACAACAATTTTCATAATAGAATAAATTGATAAATTATACAACCATCTAACAATTTTAATCAATAGTACAACGCTCCATGGCCAATTAATTTGCATGGTTCAAAAATGTACAATGATCTAGAGACCGGTGAGAAGAAGTTTGAACTCGCACAGAATGATGATAAAGTAAATACACATAACAAGTACGTATTACAACTTTGGAGAGAAAACATTTACTGGAAACCCATTCTCTCTAGACATGCAGTAATTAAATACATTGCAAAGTATGCAGCCAAATCAGAGAACAGTTCAAAAACATACCAACAGATGTTACTACGGTTGGCAAATATTGAAAACCCAGATGATTCTGCAATAAAGGCTTATCGAAAGCTACTAATTGAAACAATAATTGAGAGAGACATTGGAGCGCAAGAAACGAGCCACATGCTATTGGAATTGCCATTGGTATAAAGTAGCAGAAAATTTATTAATTTGAATGTCTCAACTGAAGTTTTCAAGCGCGTGGTAGAAGATGTTGAAAATAATGATGAAGAACACACAGTCTCATTCATAGATGCATATTGAAATAGGTCATTTTATATGGAATCTATATCATTGATTGATGCAACAAAATCATGGATATACAATCTGAAAAGAAAAAGTGACAACAAATGGAGTCCATGAAAAAGAGCAAGTATTGTCAGAGTATTCCCCAGGTTCGCGTCCATTCCAACACGTGGCTCCAAGAAATGGATCACATTTTGTTTTTCAGAATTGCTACTATACAAACCTTTTCGCAACATTGAAAGGGACATTGAGAATAATGATGATACAATACAGAAAAATTGGGATAACTTCAATTACAATCAATGGCATGTGCAATAGAGAATAGAAACAGAGAATGATGAAAACATTGAAGTCTCGAAAACTGAAGAAAATGATACTAGGCAAGAAGAAACTACATAAAATGAGTGGGAGATAATATCTAGGCTTCACCGTGGCCAATTAATGCAAACTTCAGAGATAGAAATGCTCGACAGGAGAGGCTTAGATAAAGAGACAGATTGGTCGACTGATTATGAAGGTGAAGAATATACTGACAAGGCCATGAATTTCATTGCCACCATGAAAAGTATTGGTTCTCTCATCCATGATGATATACCACAGATTGTCAACTATTGCAACCTCAACAATCAATAGGAAGAGGCACTGAATATTATCATTTCACACTACCTCACAAATGGAACAAAGCCTCCTTTATTCATGATAATTCAAGGTACGGATGGAACAGGGAAATCAAATTTAATAGGCGCTATAAATGAAGCACTAAAAAATGCTTCCATGCCAAATCGATCTCCTCTACTTGTGCTTGCACCAATCGGAGTTGCTGCCTTCAATATAGGAGCATCAACCATTCATTCAAGATTAAGAATACCCATAAGAGATTTTACAGATCTTTAGGGAACAAGACTAACAACCTTCCAAGAGGAGATGGCACATGTTAGATATATCTTGAATGATGAAATGAATTTTATTGGCGAAAGGTTATTGGAGAACATAGATGCACGTCTACGCGAAGCTTTTCCTTCAAATGCTAATGAAAATTTCGCAGGTATGTCTTCTACTAAAGTTTAAAAAATTATAATTATTCCATTCTATTTCAACTATTATACTATAGAAATATTTAAATGTGAATATCATGATAGATACAAATTAATATAATTAATAGTTCTAAAAAATGTTCTGGAATATCTATAATTCTGGTTGGTGATCTTGGACAATTGCCTCCAGTGAACGATAGGTTGCCATATAATAGTAGGACAGGCAAAACTTTTGTGGGAACAATTTAGAACTATTATTACTTTGTATCATATCTATCGACAAGAAGGGCAAGACGGTGACCAAGAATGCTTTCGACAACTGTTAATGAACATAAGAGATGCAAAACCAACATTCGATGATTGGATGTTACTAATGGCAAGGTCTTCTATGACAATTGATACAACAAGCAATCAAGAATTGATAGTTGTGTGCATTTATTTTCAACAAACGATAATGTTCACAACCACAACAAGAAAAAATTACAATCATTAAAAAATCCAGTTGCACACAACATTGCATCAAAAGTACGAAATGTTACTGCGAACGAAAGTGGAATGGATGATGAACTTGATGTAGAATTATTATTATCCAAAAATGCTAGAGTAATGCAGGACTTGTCAATGGAGCTTTAGGAAATATTAGAAAAATTGTTTATAAACCCGGAAGTGCACCACCTCAACCACCAGCATACATGTTAGTTGAATTTGACAATTGCTCTAGATTGCCATTCGATGATCATCATCCATCCATTATTCTTATTCCATCAATCGAAAGAGGTTGTTCTTCTCAAATACCATTGTGCATGGGCACTAACGATACACAAATCTCAAGGAATTACTCTTCAAAAGGCACCATCAATATAGGGCCAATAGAAAGAACAGGTTTGACGTTTGCGGCAATCTCTCGCGTGAAAAGCTTATAGGGACTACATATCATGCCACCATTCAGCTATGTTAGGTATGAGAAATTGAACAAAGGCAAACAAGGCTTCAACGGGAAAAAAGAAGAAGAAAGGTTTCAATCCATTGAGAACAATTCACGTAAGTTTTGCTTTCATGAAGTACATCTATTTTCCACTTACTTGAATACTACTATATTATGAAAATTGGTTCCTCTTAATGACAATCAATATTTTTAATAATAAGAATGACAATCTTAATCTTAATTTGCTTTCTTCTCACAGGGCCCTAACATAACAGGGCCCTAACATAAATGTGATGACATGGAAAAAACAATTGAATTTCTATGACATCAATATCGTTATGTACAAATGAAAATGTACATTACTCCCCTTCCATATTATAGAATAAGGTTGCAAGTTTTTCCAACCATTAATTATAAATAATTATACCTCTAAACTGGCGTATTTTAAAATGTTAATATTAATGTCAATTTCTTTTGTTTTTAACAGGTGCTTTACATAAACCCGAAGACGTGGAGAGAACTTTTACATTCAAAAGTACCAATTGTAAAATGTATTCCATTGACTATCACTACCTCAATTGTATTACCATTCCAAGCTCTATTTTTGTACTTGTATAGATGTTGAATGAATTTGTACACATGTGAGAACAAACCACAATTCACTCAATGTTCTCAAATTTGATCATGACATGCTATAATTTTTCCGATTGATGTCCGCTACATGTACTGTGACTATGGTGATATAAAAATCATTCCGAAATTGGAGTATGTTTTACAAATGTATTTTATTAATATATGAAAGTTGTTCAAAATTTTTCAATAAGGCTGTGTCAATTAGTTTAATAAAGTGTTTAAACTTTACAATATAAATTCATTATTAATTAAATTAACATTAACAACTAATTAATTATTTAAATATAATCAATATTCTATTAGAAATTTTTAATGAATCTTTTAAAGTTAAGAAATTTATTATAGTGATAAAATATGCAAAATGTATTTAAATAATTTATTAAACTCAATTTAGTTATAAAAAATAAGAAATTCAAGAAACTTAATAATATCAAATGTTAAATCTTAATATCTTGACATACATGAACAAACATATTTACTCAAAATGTTTAAAATATTCTAATAGTTTTTCTCAAAATAAGAACAATCTATTATATATAAATAAAGTAACCATGATATCTACCCTAACCCTACCCATGTTTGCAACCATGACCGTAAATCGTAAGCATGATTCTCATTAATCCTAACTCTAATCCTAACCTCAAGTATACACCGTAACCCCTACGACCGTAAATCGTAAGCATGATTCGTAAGCATGATTCTCATTAATCCTAACTCTGATCCTAACCCTAAATGTACACCGTAACCCAAAAAATTAAGCCTAAACCTAATAATACAACAACCAATTTATATATTATCTACTTATTAGATGTCTTCAACCTTGTGTTGCGACTGCTACTAGCATATATATATATATATACATATATACATATATATATATATATATATGTATATATATATATATGTATATATATATATATGTATATATATATATATGTATATATATATATATATATATATATGTATATATATATATATATATATATATATATACATATATATATATATATACATATATATATATATATACATATATATATATATATGTATATATGTATATATATATATATATATGTATATATATATTTATATATAAAATATGCCCACTGATATCCTTCTTGAGGCACCTAACTTTACGATTTAAATTAAAAATAATAGAGTTTAGGCACCTATATATATATGTGCTAGTTACGATGAACAAAAACCTATTATATTCACATATAAATCAGTCAATAAAAACTAAAAACATTTAATAATATAATTATTTACTTTGTCAATAATTTAATAAAAATATAATAATATAATAATAAATAATATTTTTTTAAAGTGAAATAATAAACAAATATAATACCTTTCTATTCTTTACCTATATTCCTCTATAATAGATATACTATTTAAATTTAAAATAAATAAAATTTAAAGCGTATTTCCTTTCAAACTGTTTTGATCGATTATGAGTGATGCTTAGCGGGCATGTTATTGGACACATTTATGAATTTCTTCCTATAAAGTAGAGATCGATACATATATGGACTGAATTGAATGCAAATAAGCAGGAGCACAAACTGGAACTAAAAATTCGTATAAATTTGCTGATAAAGGTCACTGAAAACTCGAGCAGGGCAGAAATTAGACACCATGACTTCTGAAGAAGAAAGCTCGTGAGAAAATCTTTCAGCCAAGATTTAAAAAATAAGTGCGTGTTGATTTAATGGCTGGAATGTCTCTGTGTCCTTCTCCCCACTTGCCACGGAATATCCACAAACCCCACAGGGCCTCCAGGGGACTATTCAATACTTATTCTTTTGCAAATGGCATTTGTAGAAATACGAGGCATTTATCTCCTCATAGAACCAGCTACAGAGTATTACTCAACAATGCTCCAAGGTTTGACCATTCAGAGGCGGCGGTTTCATCTTCAAATGCTGGAAATGTTTGGGATAATTTTGAGGACATGGATAAGGAAATAGACTATCCCATGTTTAGAAGCTTTGAAAATGACCTATGCAAACTCACTCTGGCTGGTTACTGCAGTTTAGAGGAGGCCGTTGCAGCAGCAGCAGCAGATGGTGGAATAACAGCAGCAGAACACATTGCTGATGGGCGTTCTTTGATGGTTATTGAAACATTCAATCCAGGGTTCCCCGGTGAGCACAGTACCGTCAGCACAAAACTTGTAAGAATCTTTTCTTATGCCTGAGGTATTTTGTTGTGTCTAATTGAAGCTCAAGCGGAAAGAAGAGTGTTTATCGAAATGTGTGGTTTTAGATTTTTCTTTTCCCGTTGTGATTTGGAAATGTCCCTAGCTCCTTATAGCTGTAATTGAAGTTTAACTTTTTATAGATACCCAAATTTTGGAAGTCACAGATGAAAACCTCTATCTACTTCTTGTGATGATGACATTGCTCTTGAAAGAAAAACCTAGACCGGAGGTTTAATAGCTATTATCTGTTTTATGTAGTAAACCTCGATGTGATGGAGTGAAAAGGTATACACAAATATATACATCGATATAAATAAGATCACATACTAATATCCTTCAATATCTCATTACTGTTTTCATACATTCTTCATCATTCACACTATCATATCATATACCACAGTCCTCTCAGTCGTATATCATTTATCTATGTCTTACGCTTTTATCCATATTTTATGATTCATTCCCATGTTTTATTCATATATATCTTTCGCACTTCCTTATTATTAGACATATATAATTCATGATTCATGCTCTTATCTCCCACTTTTCGCTTCCTTATATTGACTCTTTTTGTCTTTTCATGATGTCTTTCTCTTATATTCTTTGATAATAACTCCCAATCATGCATAATAACCGTCTTCCAATGATTTTTCTTCATTCTTTATGATATACTTTTTTAATAGTTTATTTAGGTATGTTATTGATGTAGGAGCATCCAAGGGTGTAGGAGCAATTGTGCATCACTCAAAAATATTTATTTAATTTGGTTAAGTTTGGTGAATAATTTTATTTTCACTAAAGGCTAAATTGTGATGCCCCACAATTGGGAATGCCGTAATTCTCATTTTCCAAACACATAAGCGTGGTTAGAAAATACCTTTCACCTGATTGAAACCCTGCAAACAGATTAGAAACCATTTACAACAATAATTTCAATAAGCAGATTATCATAATTAAGCATTATTAAATTCATGACAGAATTATCAATTCAATCATAAAGCATTTAAATATATTAGGAAGGCTCAACCATAGGAGAGCATGGGAGAAAGTGACTTCGCTGGGGTGTCTCGGATCCTCTACCCTAGGCCCAAGAGTGGATATACCATCCCTCTTGGCCACATGTGGCCCATGCCATCCATATGGGGTGGTCTACCCCGCGAGGTGTCCACTTTCTGTTCCTCCTCATCTTGCCAACCATTTCCCTCTCCTTATGATTGGATTTCTTGTGTTGATTCACCATGATAGGGGGATGAGGTTACAACAGGGTGCCCCGGAAGCCCATCTCTCCTAAACCCAAAGGCAGTACCTTTTTTTACCCCTTGGCTTCATGGGACTATCTGTTCCCCACCTTGACGTGGCGTATTTAGGAGAGTGCCCTATCATCGTACCCCTCTTGCAATCCTTATACCTTCTACCATGACTGCTAACAAGCAAAACATATGAAAGATTCTAGCATCATGCATATATTTTACATATAATAAATAATTTGCAGAAATTCATAAATCAGATGCAGTTAATGTTTACTGTGATATATGCATAACAGCAGTTTATTATTCAATCATTAGCGTGCAGAGGTATAATTATAATGCAGTATTTATTCTGTTATGCACAAGGAAACTCATACCAAACAGTAATACTCAATTGAACTGCTGAATGTCTAACATCCTATCAAATATCAAGTGATTGGTTCGATGATCCTTTAACTGCTGGGCAGGCTCTTCTTATATCCCTCCAACGGTTTGAGAGTGGTGACCCTCATCAACACGTGGCTGCTGGAGTGGTGGCGTCTTTCCTTCTGTTGTTCACCAAAAGTGATAACCCAAGAACACCTGCAAATCTTTCTATGAAATGGCCAATTTCAGTCTACAAAACACATCAGGGCTTGGACAACATAACATAGGACCCTAATTGATCCTCCTGCACTTCAGGTTCTGCTAGACCTAGGGGGGGACACCCTTTTGATGCACTAAATACAACAATTATAGACACATAACTGCATCAACATTAAGCAGATAGATCATTTCACAAGCTCAATAGGTTAGGAAACATTACAGATTGGCTAGATCTGTACAAACAATAGGATGAAACAGAGCTTGGAAAGAATGGAACACACACCCCTAAACATAAAGGGAAATAGATTTGTCTTTTAAAATGTTGATCTGAAACCATCCCCAAATCTGTCAAAGACCAGTGCCTTGTTCATTGGGCAAGAGTCACACACACAAAACTACAAAATGTTAATCACAGCTGCAAATTGGTTTTCCTTACAACATATCCCTGCATTAATACCTTGTACTGATGCATTACTCAATCCATTCATAAAATTATCAGATCTGGGACACATTCCATTGTTTATGACTGATTATAGAATTTAAACTCTTCATTAAAGAATGCCTACAAACAGTCATACAATCTCCTTGAGATGACAAATTATAAGCCTCCTTGAGGATTCAATTCATAACAATTAAATGCATACACAGAGACAATATCATGGGAAATTTACTCATGCCTGACACAAGTAAGACCTGCAACTAGAAAACAATCTGTCGTCCTGCAATGTAGCCTCTATATCCTGAATAGATCCATAGAACTTTACAAGTTTGGGTCAAGAATTTCAGAAAATGGAAGCCATGAAAACTGGAGCACTTCCTCACAGAATTCTGGAACCCTTACAACTGAAAAGAATGGGGAATAAAAAGAGGAAGGAAGAAAAACAAATCCACAACTGAAAACTGCCAAGTGTCTCTCCTCTCTAACTGAATTTTGTTCCCGTGGAAACTGTTTCTAAAATATCCCACATTTGTCCAAATTAACTTCATAATTGGATTCCTCGCTCCGAGAGCTTTCCGAAAATATATAACACTTTATACCTTGGCCAAAAATTGAGTCCTAGGCGAATTAATTCCCCAATGTGCTCAAACATTTAAATTTTTCATTTATACATAATAAACAATTTTAATTTTAAATTTTTCATCTCCAAATGTGCTCTGACGTCTTGCCACGTGGCGGGGTCTGATTGGCTGATGGGGTTTACTGGGCGCCACTTGGGATGACACCTCACCTTTTGCCACTTGTCGGCCACGTCACCACCACTGGGCTGCTTGCTTGTATGCCACGTCATCGCTAATGGGTGCCACCTCACTGCCACGTGGACGGCTCTCGTTCACTTTCGCTATTTCGCGAGGTTTAAACTTCGTGCATCTTCCTTCGCGAAATAGCGCGAGCCGTTGATCTCTCTCGAACTTGCTCGCTCGTTAACCCGGCCTTCGTCTGCAAAATTTCGCCTCTTTGCCTCGGGAAGTGTGCCTGCGTGGGGTCCACTTAGTCTTCGTCCAGTCAACTCCTCCATCGCCTCGGGAAGCGTGCTCGCGCGTGGGCCCGCCTTGGGCACCCATGGGCAGCTTGTGTCAAAAGCCTTTAAGGCTTAGACATTATAGTATAGTGCGTTTTTGTATATAAATACTAAAAGCTCCCAATGCACAGCCAATGTGGGATAATTATCTTATGCCTGGGACTGCATTTTGAAGGTTTCTGAGACTTTAATGGCGTTTTCTTCTATTTGCACGAAAATGTCGATGCCCAAGCACCACGCAAGGGAGGGAAAATGCTGGCAAAGTCATGAACATTAGCTTTACACCAGCCAAATGCATTTGCAACATGTTTAATATGGCCTCCAAACAGCCACGCAAAGGGGTTTTCTATTGCTGAATGCATTTTAATGTTTCAAATTCCTTTGTATAGACAGTTACCCTCTGTAATATGCCTGCAGTTGCATAATTTTTTAAAGCTACGACTTGCACAACATGCTACTTATTTTCCTTGGTAACATATTGATAGCACAAATACTTCAATCGATGGATTTTCTGCATTTTCTCATGCCATGCAAAGAACTTGATTGCTGCTATTGTGTCCAATCGTGGGAGGAACTCAGCTCATGCTTGCAATTCCCCAAGACTCTAGCTGTTGCTTAGAAACCGCGCAGAGGGAGAGCCACACACCATGTTATGATAGAGAGGGAGGACGTTGAGGTTTCAATGCCTTGCCATTTTCCACGTGCCAATATGCATTTGCTGTTCCAAGTTTTTGCTGCTCTCTCCACAAACACCATGTTGCACTGGAGAGATTGGGAGAGGCAAGTGCTGGTTTGAATTTAGCTTGAAACATTTTAATTGCCCCTTTCTCTATTTTCTGAAAACATCCATGCCTCCTCAACCACGTAAGGGCTGCCAAACTGGTGTTTGCTTTTAAACTGGAATGTTCATTGCCCTCACCAAACACCAGTCATGTGCTACAGCAGGGAGGATGTTTGGCATTTGTTGAAGTTTTCAATGGTTCTCATAAACCATCACATAGGGAGGAGGAGAAAATGGTTGGCACTTCAAATGCCAAAAGCATTTGCTATTCACTATGCTGCCCATGTGCATTTGTTTGCAATTTTTTTTATGCAAGATGCTGGAGATTGGCATTTATTTGCTGATTTTCAAATTTGCTTTAAAGTTTTTCTTTTTTGAATTCCCCAACTCCACCACACAGCAGGGAGAAATTGATAAAGGTTAAGGAATTTGATTTTAAGCTTGACAACCACATTTGTTGATACTTTTAAATTCTTACCCATTCCATGCCATTTGCTAGGGAGAATGCTACAAAAATCCAAAACTTTTGTTTTACGCCCTTTCAACTATCAAATAGCCAGGCATTTGCTTCAATATACCATTAATGTCCATATTGCTCTTATAATATTCTCTATCTTCTTCATATCTCTTAAATCAATAAAACACTTGATTCAAAAAATAACAATTAAAACTTTGCCTGAAAAGATGCATGAAGCGGCAAGCCAGGTTGGGCCCCAAAGTGGGTCCGACTAAAAAAAATTTTCGTTTTCATGCAACTGACCCCTGGAATGCTTCACGGACCTCAAACACACCTCTGGAATCGATCAGCACCATTTTCGGATCATAAAATTGCATTTTACATCCTTCAGGCAATTACGCCACAATTTTCGCATTTAATCGCGAAGACGTAATTTTCAAACCTGTCAAAACACCTTTCTAGAGCTCGCCATCTGACAGGCATGTACTTTGATATACAAGGATGACATCTACCAAACGGTTTCTCAAGACGAGCCCCGAGCGAAGAGATATTAATTTCCGAAAATGGCCAACTGGCTTTGTCGACACTGCGGACCTGATGAAGTCAATGTTCTGGCAACACATGATGCCTTTCTCAAAAATATCAAACGACCTCCGTAGGCTCTCAAATTTGGAACATAGGTATCTTTAAGTACATATTAAATCTTTGAATTCTTAGTTCGATCACCCGACTGACAGGATGCAAACGGCGCGCTCACCAAAACGGCTACATTAACTGATATAACACTGGAGGTGCGGATAACTGAATATGATAGCTAAATGAATCCTTTTGAAAACCGATCAAACGGATTGATAGAGGCTTGAAATTTGAAACGTAGCTCATCATTTATACTAGCATTATCTCGGAACAATCATTATGGCATGACGCTTACTGAGGCAACTTTTACACTTGTGCAAACCTCACAAACTACAAACGGATTGAGCTTTGAAAACTGAGCAAATGGATTCGTCAAGACTTGAAATTTTGCATGTTGACTCACATTTATGCATATAATTGAATCCACTTTGAATTTATCCATGACAATCAATAGGGCAAAAGATGTAATCGCTCAAAGTAGGCTACTCCATAAAATCTGCATTTGTGCCTAAAATGCACTTCCAGCTCACCTCTCAAACTGGGTACCTCATAAACTTATCCAAAATGAATTCTGAAAGTTGCACATCACTGAATAGGCCAAATGAAAGGTGTGGGACATGAATCCCGAGCCTTACCCTTTGAAAATCAACTGGTCCCATTTTACCCTCTCGCAAACTAGGCCCTTCAAACTGACTCGTTTAGGTATGCAGAGCAAATTTTTGGATTGGGCCTCTAAACTTGACTCAATTTTAATCAGTCCCAACACCTTCCTTGCAAACCGTATTTTATTATTTCTTCTAACTAATCATTATTATAGAGGAAGTCGCTAGTGTTAGATGGTAAGAGGACCGGTCAAACAATTCAATTTTACAGCCTTAAATCGATCAAACAAGAAGTCCTATTGCCTCTAATTCATAAAAGCCTGATTGCTGTTAGTCAAACGACTATCTCCATGAAATTGTGAAGTCTTACTTTGTAAGACAATTTCATCGTTTGGATCTGCTGGTTATGGAAATGTAATTGCCGATTATGGATAATCAATTTGGGGGCATTACATAAATGTAGGCTAATATTGCCTCCAGATACCTTGGAAAGTGTTCAAGGCGACATAGGAGATAAAATGATTTATTATTTATGGCCCATGTCAAATGGTAAATGTATTTTTTCAGTATGGACACATGTCAATGATTATTAAAAAGAAAAATGGAGGAATTTCCCACCTTGGCGTCCACTTTGGGAAGTGGAAAAGACTTGTTAACACATGTCAAAGTAGTGGCCGCAAAGCATAAATGAAGAGTCACTTTTCTAGGCGCTCACTTTGGGGAAGTTGAAGAGTTACAAAGCAAATGGAGGGATCTCTCTCTTAGCTGCCCAAGTTTGGAAGTTGAAGAGACTTGCAATGTTTGGTCTTCTTTTGGCTATGTGTTGCTTTTCTAAGTGGCCATATGTTGCCCACCAAAAGGGGGACATGGGATCTCCAAGTGGCACAAAATGCTATAAATTGGGGCTTGGGCTAGTTATTTCATCATCCAGAGTTGAGTGGATAATTCAGAGTGGAGTTGATTATTCAAAGTTGAGAAGATTATCTCCTTCATTTTAGAGTTGAGTAGTAGCTCTAGCTTCCAAGTTTTGAAAATCCCATGAGGCTAAAGCATTTTAATTTTTTGAATATTGTATTTCAATTACTAAAGCAATATTCTTGCAAAGTTTTGAGTTATTCTCTTTGCAATGCTATGTACGAATGTTGGGTAGAGTAATCCTTCATCAAGTGTATTAGAGCATGTGTTTGGGTGTGTAAGGGGAGTACCCTTCATCAGTGGTATTAGAGCCAATGTTCTTGAGCGTGCAGTGTAATGTCCCCTTCTCGATGATGTTCTTTCAGTGGTCCATTGGCCTATTCTTGAGACCCGTAGGCTATGTGGAGTGAAGAATTAGGGTTTCAAACATTGGTGAGGCGAGAACTTACTATTTTTAGTAAGTTAGGGGTTGGCTGTTTGGATGATGCTGTCCTACTGAGCTTTCCATGCTCTGTCACTGGGTGTGAAGATCATGCTTTTTGGAGCAATAATTCATGACTTACTATTTTTAGTAAGTGGCAGTATGGAGTATTTCTATTTTTGGCAGTGGATAGGGTTCTGGTCTTGCAGTAGTTCTTTGGTCTTCTTTACTCTGCTTCATCCTGGTTTTTGTTAATGATCAGTATGGGAGTCATAAGCAATTTAATTAAATAATATTTCCTTGTCAAAGGTTTAATAGTTAAATATTTGCAGTTGCTGATTAATTGTTGAGGATGACTTAGGGAAAAATAATTAATTAATATTCATATGATTATTTCCTAAGTCAAAGGGCGAATTTGTTGGTGGCCATTTAGGAGGATTAAACATCTTTTGTTTAATGTTAATATTGCAAAAAGAGGCCACCATAAGGAAAGTTCGAACTTGCCTAGGAAAGGTAAGTGGGTGCCATGTTGGTGGGGAGACATAAGGCGAAATGAAAGTGAATTTGAATGGAGTTTGGCGCCATTTGCATTTGCATTTGGGAAGGCGTGAAGTTATAAATATGAGCCTTGGGCTCTCATTTTGGGTATCTTAAAAATTTGCATTGTTATGTTGCCGGATTGGCGTCAGAACTTTGAAGCTTCGGAGTGCAGCTCCCTAGTGCTTTCCAGTTTCGTACTTGAGATATAGTACCTAGCTGCGTGCTGTAATCTATGATACTTTCATTGCATATTTCAGTGTTTTTGGAGTTTGGAGTGATTTCTGGAGTTGCTGGTTTCCCTGTGGCTAAAGCACGTTTTTGATCACACCTCTCTGCCTGAGTGTCTGGTAATTCTGGGTACTGGTTCAATCATCCTTCTTGCTGCTGGCGATTCATATTGTAAGTTTGTGGCACTTTTCATTGAGTATTGAATTTAATAATGCAAATTGAAAATACCTAGCTAGGCGTGGGTTTTAGAGGGTGCATTGGGATGCATGCCAAGTAATTTGGGCTGTTTTGGTACCTTCCTTTTGGTTTGTCTTAGTCGCTGTTGGTCTAATGTTGGTTTGGGAGTGATTTGGGGTGAATTGAGTGAGAATTGAGAGATATGAATAATTTAGTGGGTTTATAGGTTGCTGGTTATGTATTTCCAGCCTGCTGTTTTTGATGTTGGAAGAGTTTCATGATCATTATCTTTTATGTTCAGCATTATTCTTCTACTCTCACTTTCCTTTTTATTGTAAGGCTAAGTAGTAGTTCTACTAACCCATTCTGAATTGTAATTTCTTCTCCCGCTGAAAAGTGGAAGAGGCTGGCTTGCTGCCTACATCTGATAACTTGTAATTCAGTCCTCCCGCTGCATAAGCGGTCGAGTGATGTTGGTTGTAATGGTCCTCTCGCTGCATAAGCAGTTGAGTTGAGTAATTTGTAATTCAGTCCTCCCGTTGAAATATTGCGGTAGAGTAATTTGTGTCTGCAGTATTGTTCTCTTGGCTGGTTCACCGCCAAGTTTCTTGCTTTCCCGCTGGATAAGCGGAAGGGGTTGGCTTGCCACCCAGTATTGTATTTGCTTTATCATTTCCAGCAGATTTGTGAGCTAACGAACCCCTTATCACCGTATGCTCTCACCTTCCCACATTGGGCACTTGGTGATCAAAAAGTGGAAGGGTTGCATTTTCAGCAAGCTTTGAGTTTATGTTTTCTAACCTTAATGGGTCATGTGTTGGTTGGCAATTCTTATTGCTCTTAAAACAAAAAAAAAATTATCCAGGATATTACATGCAGATAGAGCATTGAATGTGAGGTAGTCTTCCATTAGGATTTGTGGGTGGAGTGCGTGAGTTGTTGCAGAGTCAATGTTCTTGAGCGTGCCATAGAGCGCCAAATGTGAGGTAGTCTTGCACTAGGATTTGTGGTGGAGTGCGTGAGTTGTCATGGAGAAAAGTTCTTGAGTGTGCAGACAAAGCATCGAATGTGATGTAGTCTGGCACCAAGATCTGTGAGTGGAGTGCGTGTATTTGCAAGTTGCAAGATGAGCTATGTAGAGGAGTAGTTCTTGAGCATGTAGGTAGAGCATTGAATGTGAGGTAGTTTGCATCAGGACCAAAGGGTGTTGGTAAGAGGATCCATGGAGCGAGAGTTCCTAAGTGTGCAAGTAGAGTGTCGAACGTGAGGTAGTTTGAACTAGGACCTTAGGGTGTTGGTAAGAGTATTTGTGTAAAGTCTTTGAGAGGTTGAAGATTGAAAAGAGGAAAAAAAACGACACTTGTCATTGGATGGATTCCAAGGATTTCTGTACTTGTGAGAAGAGAGAGGAAATTAAGAGATAGAATGATGGAGATGCAACAACAGCTGAATAATTTATGAGTAGAGATTGGAAAGAGAAAAGCAAAGAAGAATAGAGGTGAGGGTGATTTTTTTCCAATTATATTTTGATTGTAGGAAAAAAGGAAGATGTAGCAGAGTGCCTTGCATGTGGCATTGAAGAAGAAGAGGCTGCAATAGAGGACTTGGAGGGTCCAATATTTGATGATGGAGATGAAGAAGATGATGAGTTTGTCGTAGAGATGTGTTTGTTGGAAGGCATGAAGAATGAGAACAAAGATGTTGCAGCAGAGACGAAGATGATGGACTTTGAGGGTCCCTTATTTGACGAGCAAGTTAATGAAGATGAGGATGTCATCTTGAAAGAGGAGATTAGTAGAATCAATAGCTTCTTGGAAGCCAAACCTAAGAAGAATAAAGAGATTGCAGTGGAGGCAAGTCTTTGTGAAGGCTTGGAATTGTTGACAACAAAAGAGGAAGGTGAAGAAAGAGTTGCAGCAATAGTAGTGGAATGGCTTGCATTGATTGAAGATAAAGCAACATGTCTTTGGGAAGACATGAAAGAAGAAAAAAAAGAGGTTGTAGATGTGGGTGGTGTTGCAGCATATACAGAGAAAAATAAAGATGAAGATGTAGCAGAAGTTGTGTGGTGTTGCGGCATATATAGAGAAAAATAAAGATGAAGATGTAGCAAAAGTTGTGAAATGTCCTTTGGAGGTCATAAAGCTGTTGGAGAGCATGGAATGATAGAGTATAGAGGGATTGGTTATAAAGCAAGGGATAGAAAAGGAAGAAAAGATTGTAGATGTTGCAATTGAGGATGTTGGAGTGGTGTATGTTGAGATGGTGAGTGTAGAGTGCATTTGGTGGAGGTGGTCGGACTTAGGTGGGTTAAAACCCATGAAGAAGAAAATAATGTTGTGGTGAGATGAGAAGGAATGCTGAGTGGAGCAACATTTGGAGGAGGAGATCAGATTATGGTGGAACAAATTCCACATTGAGGAAGAGGAGTGTAGAGCAAAGTTATCAGAGGAGAGCGATGCTTGTTTCAGCCAGGTGCTAGAAGAGGAGAAAGAAGAAATTTGAGGTACCTATTATTATGAAGGGGTTTGTTGAAGGTTGCTTACAACTTGAAAGGCTAGCTCAACCATCCAATTCCATTTTGTGAGATCAAGCTTACAAAGTTTTCCTACCTTGGGTGTCTAATGTAGGAGCATCCAAGGGTGTAAGAGCAATCATGCATCACCCAAAAATATTTATTTAATTTGGTTAAGTTTGGTGAATAATTCTATTTTCATTAAGGGCTAAATGCAAGCTATTATGTGTCTCCACGTACCTTGGAAAGTGTTGAAGGGGACATAGGAGATAAAAGAATATAAATTATTTATTACCTATGTCAATGATAAATGCATTTTTTCAGCAAGAACACATATTAGTGATGATTAAAAAGAAAAATGGAGGAATTTCCCACCTTGGTGTCCACTTTGGAAAGTGGAAAGGACTTGTTAACACATGTCAAAGTGGTGGCCGTGAAGCGTTAATGAAGAATCACTTTTCTAAGTGCCCACTTTGGGGAAGTTGAAGAGTTACAAAGAAAATGGAGGGATCCCTCTCTTAGGTGCCCAACTTTGGAAGCTGAAGAGACTTGCAATGTTTGGTCTTCTTTTGGATATGTGTTGCTTTTCTTGGAGGCCATGTGTTGCCCACCAAAAGGGGGGTGTGGGATCTCCAAGAGGTACACAAATGCTATAAATTGGGGCTTGGGCTAGTTGTTTCATCATCTAGAGTTGAGTGGATCATTCAGAGTGGAGTTGATCATTCAAAGTTGAGAAGATTATCTCCTTCATTTGAGAGTCGAGTAGTAGCTTCACCTTGTAGGGTTTGAAAAGTGCCATTAGGCCAAATCATTTTATTTTTCTGAATATTGTATTTCAATTATTGAAGTAATAGAAAGCAAGTTATTTTCTTTCTTGCAAATCTTTGTTTGTTTCTCTTTGTTAATCTATGTGTGAATGTTGGGTGGAATAACTCTTCATATAATGCAACAAAGCATGTGTTTAGGTGTGTAAGGAGAGTACCCTTAATCAATTATGGTGTATTCAAGGCTATATAAGTGTTGCATAATCCATATATGGGTTCATAAATGACCTTAATGACATGTGATTCCAAATGACCTCTTGTATCTTGTCCCTTATTTTCTCAAGAAACCTAGTCGGTATAGTCTTATCCTTTGAGGCCTTATAATTGTATTAACCAAGGACCTTCTTCCTTTCTTGCTTTTATGGTCATGGACTTTTCTTACTCCCAACATTATTATATATTTATATACATTGTTTCTAGTTGTGTGTGATACCCCAAAGTTTCTTGTGGTCATTCTTTTTTTTTTTCATAATTCTATGGATTCTCAAGACAGGGGTATGGGGGGATGGTAGGGACAGGTCTTGATGATTGGAGGATCAAGGGCTTACATTTGGGGATGGCATGTAATGTTTTTCAGATTCCTTGAAGTATCCTAATTATAATTTTTTCCTTTCTTTTGTGACTATATGTAATATCCCAGTAATTTTTGTTTTTGTTTTTAGACCAATAGCAATTCATCCACAACAAATAACCCGTTAAGGTTAGAGGAATAATCCAAACAACTGAAAGGGAACCCTTCCACCTTTTGTTCACTGAGAGCCCAGATTGGGAGGGTGGGAGCATACGGTGTTCTGGGGATCGTTAGCAACAATAATCAAACTGAAAATTACAATGCATGGGCGGTAAGCCAGCCCCTTCTGCTTATCCAGCAGGGTAGAAACCAAACTCTTGGCGGTAAACCGACCAAGGAAAAATTACAAGAAATTGAAGTTCAATCACTCTACCGCGTATTTCAACGGGAGGACATTACATTAAGCTATCAGTCTACCGCATATTTCAGCGGGAGGACCATTATATTGAACTTATCACTCGACCACTTATTCAGCGGGAGGATTGATTACAAAACTGAATTACAAAACTTAGAAGGCGGCAAGCCAGCCTCTTCCACTTATGTAGTGGGTAATTACAAAAGGAAGCCGAAAGAAGGGGATGATCAGTACTACTGAAACAACCTTACAATATAGAGATGAGATGAGATGAATAATTGCAGATTTCTACAACATGATTGTAATTTTTTGTTACACTAATCTGCAGGCTGAAAGTACAGTTTCAACAGCCTATGGAAACATCAAAACATTCATAACTCACTCGTTTTTTGCCCGAATCAACTCAAATCAATCCCAATCCCACCGTACATCAAATGCAATGACAACCAATCAAAGCCACATCCCAAACAAACCCATTTTTATTTTGCACGCATCCCAATGCAAAACATAAAACCCACGCCTAGCCTAGGAATTTCGATTTTATCTATTAAATTCATTGCTCATTTTAACATACTAAAAACTCACACATTGTATCGCCATAGTCTGGAAGGAAGGATGAGTCCGTACCCAGATGGATGGAGTCGCCTGGTTAAGAGATATGAGCAAATTTCACTTTCAGCAGTCCCGCGACCAGCAACCAGAAGCAATCAAATCCAACATCGAACACTCC
Source organism: Cryptomeria japonica (assembly GCF_030272615.1). NCBI lineage: Eukaryota > Viridiplantae > Streptophyta > Pinopsida > Cupressales > Cupressaceae > Cryptomeria > Cryptomeria japonica. The sequence continues at coordinate 724,575,888 of NC_081411.1, read as the reverse complement.
ATAATCTGCAACTCATTAACCAATCTGCAATGCGAACACAAGGGCACAGCTAGGTACTATATTGCAAGTACGAAACTGAGACTCAGCTAGGAAGCCAACTTCGAAGCTCAAATTTTCAGTAGCCAAACCGGCAGCATAACGATGCAATTTTCAAAGATGTGGAAATGGGAGCCCAAGCCTCATATTTATAACTTCATTCCTCAAATTCAAATGTCATTCCTCCAAATTCCACACCTTGCATTTGAATTTCATTCCATTGCAAGTGGACCCAAGTGTAGCGCCACTTTCTTCCTAAGTCAAGACTCACGCCAAAAAGGGGGAGGGCCCACATAAAACTCTTGGCACATAATGGAGATGCAACATGAAATAATGTTCTAAAAATATTTCGACATCCCATAGAATATATGAATTTCGCCACAACTTAGGATAAAATAGGCATTAATCTCAATTTCAATAAACCAGTAGCCAATAATCAGATTAATTAAATATTAACCTTTGGATAAGGAAATAATATTTAATTATGTCGCAAATGACTCCCGTACTGATTAATATCACAACCAAGGTGAAACTGCGCCCGGACGACCACAAAACTGCTGTCGAGTCAGAACCCTGTCTAATGCTAGAAATAGAACTGTGCCACTCAGCCACTTACTAAAAATAGTAAGTCAAGAACTACTGCTCAGAAAAACATGATCATCGCGTCCAGAGGCAAAACAAGGAGAGCTCAGTAGGACAATAACACCAGAATGGCCATTCCCTGACTTACTAAAAATAGTAAGTCCTTGTTTCATCAGTGCTAGACCCTCATACTTCAATCCACCTAGCCTACAGGTCTCCGGAATAGGCTAATGGACCACTGAAAGAGCATCAATGAGAAGGGGACATTACACTATAATCATTTGCAATTGCAACCTTTGTTGAAACTAGTTTAGCATTCAAGTGACCCAATGGGAATGATCTCAAGGTGTAGGACCCTTGCAATTGAGATCAGATTTGCAAAGAAGGATGACTCCTTTCTAAACCTAGATGCGTGCATTGATTCCAACCCAACATGGATAAACCTAAAATATAATTATATTCTACTGATTCACTAGGGAAAAGGGATAAAGAATGCAGAAAAGGAAAAGAGGTGATGTACCAAGATTTAAGTGAGTTTCCTCCTTGCTCACAACAATATAGAAAAATAACAAAATTGCCTAAACTCACACATAAGTCCATTAGCAGCTCCTACATGCAAATATCAAGGTAAGGAATCCGACAGTCATTAGTGGAGAAGAGGGAATCCAAAGATAGTTCCTGCAAACCATTATTACACAACATACATTGCCAAAAAAGAAACAAAACTCATTCAAACATGAAGGTAAGCATCATTTATACAACACATCAAAGCTGAGAAGAGGTGAAACAAAGTGATTTTATTGGTTTAGAGGCATTGAGCCTATTTACAGTTGGAGAGTTGTAGAGGATGCAAATCTCTGAAGAGAAACTAAGAAGAAACCTTCCTTAGAAATGAGCGTTGCAAGACTTTTATCTAAAAGAGGCATTGAAAGTTGTCAACGTGGTAGGCCAAAGAGAAGCCCTAGCTGCCACCTTAGCCAACTAACGAGTGACATCTATACAATGATTTGATCGATTGAGGTGTGGAAGAATACTCTTTTGTTAATGACCAACCAGAAGATCAAATCTGCCTAGGAAGTCTGTTGAAAAATACGGTTTGGGGAATGGTGTTTTAGAGTACATACATCCACAACATTAAATGAAGCATGGTCGAGCATAAAATAATCAATCTCGGGGCCTTTGACAAATAATCCCAAATGTTTCTGATTGGGATGTTCTAACCTTCATACACACCATTGTGTCATTAATTTTGAATGAATATGAAGTTTTTACACGGGATATTATGATGCATGAAGACTTCATTGTCTTGAAGACATCACCACTGGATGACACATGGGATGAAATCATGATATGCAATATGATATATCTACTACTTCATTGTGGAGCAATTGTACAAATGTTCACAAGCTAGATATATTGGGTGTTTATTATGACAAAGGGACTATTCTATGGAGGTCCATGGGACAACATTTCAGATTTGGTGCAGCTGCCATCCTTTCAATCAGCCATTATATGATTTTAGTGATGAGTGTTTTCAATCATTTCTATGGTCACATTTCCTAGGTATATTAGAATTATTCATTTTTGCAGCCACTGTTTTGAGGACCTACAGGTAATATGGCAGACACTTGTGGACAAGGTAAGGTTCATGTTTCATAAGGTGATTGATAAGTTTTATCAGAATGTCAATAGTAGGATGTGTTACATTGTTGATATTTTAGTTTTCATAACTAGGCATGAGATGTTGTTTGTAGATTCACCACAAGGAGAGGAGTACTATTATGACTTTGAGGTTGATGGGCATCTGCGTGGTGGAGCCAATTTGGGGGTGAGTATCTATACCCAAGATCATATGCATGGGCTGTTTGGAATTAAAGTGGCATACCATGGGAGGTTATGGATCAAAAACGTGAAAGGAATACTGTTGTTACCTCTCTTTATAGTCATCTTATAAATCCATTTGTGTTCATACAAGTGGATTGGAGAGAGATTTTGAGAAAAAATTGGCAAACTACTGAGTTGATGACTCTTGGGAAGGCATTTCCAGCTTAGGGAATGATAAAAATTTCTAGTTTGGCTAATGATTCTTAGTGTTGCAGCAATTGTTCCTATTTCTAGGGGATGAATTTTGGAAAATCAGACTTGAAAAGCTGCAGACACAAGCAATTTCAGTTCATTCAGCCCCTTGAATATTAAAATAATATTGTAATATTGATATAATGGTCATCTTAGTTATTTACAGCGTTCCACGGAAATGCATTCCCCCCCCACTTAGACCCGCGTTTCCGAGATGGGGTTGTTTCCGGGACATGGAAACGGGGATGTGGCGTCTCCCGCCGTGCAGCCACCGCCATTGGTGCTTTGCCGAAGACAGGGAAATGTCTCCACGTCTCCCAAGGAGATATGGAGACGTCTCCAAATCTCCTTGGGAGATGTCTCGACGTCTCCACGTCTCCTTGGGAGACGCCGAGGCGTTTCTTGGGGGGCGGGGAGATGTCCAGATGTCTTTTGTTGCGTCTCCAAATCTCCTTGGGAGATGTCTCGACGTCTCCACGTCTCCTTGGGAGACGCCGAGGCGTTTCTTGGGGGGCGGCGAGATGTCCAGATGTCTTTTGTTGCCTAGCCGTAAAAAGGCAAAGAAAAATTTAATTTAAAAAAACAAACTTATTTTTGGGGGTTGAGGGGTGTTGTGACCTTTTCACACATCACCCCATTGAGAATGGGGACCCTCCTTGCTTTTGCTTTTTAGGGTTTTTGTTAGATCCTTGCAACCTTCCCGACACCAATTTTGTCAGTTTTGAAAGGTCCGAGTTTTGAAGAGTCATAAATCAGTTTGTGCAAACCATGGTCAGAACAGAGTCTAGACACCGTCAATGTGCCTAGAGAATCCAAAGGACGAAGATTGCAATTAATTCGGGTCAATTTGGACAACTTTGTATTTTTGAAAAGTTTTGCTTTTTTGCTTTTCCTATTTTTTAGGAAGTTTCGTTTTTGGCACTTTAGGCATGATCCCTAAAATGGCTATTTTTAGAAAGTTTTTCCTATTTTTTAGGGAACCTTGCTTTTTCTATTTTTGGAAAGGGGATCTAGGGTTTGCACTGTTGGCTTTGAGTTATTTTGGAAATGATCGAGAACTCCACCCAAAATTCAAATTTTGTTCGAAAAAGCTAAGTTCCTAAATTTTAGGGATCCAAAGGGATTCCAGGGTAAAATGATGTATGATTTCCAAATTTCAAGATGATTCGAGTAAAACTACATAAGTTATGAAAGTTTCAAATCTGGTTATCATGGGGATCAGCTCTCTCCAAGTCCGCCCAACAAGGATGTTCACATGGTCAAGGGTTCTATGAAGTCCGCTCACCTTGGTGCACAGGACCTATGAAGTCCGCTTGGAATGAATGCACGATGCTGATCAAGTCCGCCTTGGAAGGGACTTGGCATGGTCATAGAATGAATGAAGTCCGGCCATGCAAAAGGGGTACAAGTCTTAGGAGGTCTGCCTAGCAAAGAAGGGGTGCACAACTCCCCTCAAGTCCGCTATGTAGCAAGTGCAAAGATGTGACTAAGTCCGCTTTGAAGTATGAGAAGAGGGTAAGAAACAAACCAGGTACGCCCTAAGGAGATGGTGTATGGTGCAAGGGTGTGATAAAGTCCGCCCTAGAGTTAAGGAAATAGCAAGTAGAAGTGCACAAAGTTAAGGAGGTCTGCCCTCCTATAAGGGAAGAGAAGCTGCCAAGTCCGCCCAACTTGCAAAATGGAAACAAAACTCATAAAGTCTGCCTAGGTTACAAGGGAAAAAATCTCTTCAAGTCCGCCTTCATGTGTTTGAGAAACTTGCTAAATTGGAAGTGAAGGAATATTCCCATGGCTGTCAAAAGGATATTTATCCAAGCTCGAACTAGGAAGACAATTTTAGAAAGTTTTCGAATGGGAAGAAATTAGAAATTGAGCTCGATTCATGAACTCAAAATCAAAATAGAAACTTTCTTTTGGACTGAAATTCATAACTCGAACTTGCCTTAAAGGATTTTGACTCAACTAAAGCTCAAATTTAAACTTTCTTTTGGAATTCAAAGACTGAAGCACAATTAGGAACAAATCAAAGTTCAAACTTGGAAAGGATTGTTGTGTTTCTAATCTGAAAATTCGAACTTATACAAATAGCCCTTTCATTCTCTCATTCATTCACAAAGAAGTTTGAACTTTGAGAGAGATTTTGGAGAAGTTTTTGAGAGTTTTATGCAGGTTCTGAAGGTTTTCAACAAGATTTTGAAGGGTTCAACACAGTTTTGGAGAAGATTTTGATAGTTTTGAAGAACATTTTCACAATATCCCAAGTGCAACCTCAGATTTTCCAACACGAACTGCACTTTCTTTCTTCTTTCTTATCTTTTCTGAAGGTGAAAATTGGTTTCAAAGCCAGTTTATCAGGTTTCCTAACCTGATTTTTCAAGATTTCTAGAGAGAAAGAACTAATCTACTACGATTTCCTTCGTTCTCTCTTATTTTCTGCCCTTTGAATTGGATTTTGGTGCATACTTAGTCAAGTTTTGGACTTAGATTTTCATTCCCAGGTCTGATTTTTGATCGAAATCAGACCCAAGGTTCCTAAATTGTTTATACTTCGAGGTTTTCGTAAGATTTTTTAGAACATCTGAGTATTGAAAACCTCTTCAAGATGCTAAGTGTTGGGAAAAAGCGAAAAAATCAGAATTTACTTAGCTGCTAAAACCTTCAAATTCACTTTAAAACGAGGGTTTTAACTTAATTTTCTTTAATTTTTGCAGATTTGGATGACCTCAAGAGCCGGATCATTGCGGGAAGTTCAAATGAAGTTCCAAGTAGATAAGGATTCCCCCTCAGAATCCAAGATGAACTCGAAGTAGAAGCAGGTTGGGGACACCAACCTTGGACACATCAACCTTCGAGAATTCAAGAAGAGAATGCATGGCACAGACACACAGTTATTTATTCCGATTGCTCGAAGAATGATGAGAAACGGAATTGTGCAAGCTGCTGGTTTCCTTCCGGCAGTCTAGTGTAATGAGCTGATTGTTGAGTGTTCCATACACTACAACCCTGTGGGTAGAGAGATTGTAGCCCCTGATGGTAGAGTGCTCGCCAATATAGGAGAAGAGGCAATTAGAGAGGCCTTCCATATTCCTGAATTCCACAACACGGTCTATATAACCAAAGAGGAGGCAACCAAACTATATGAAGACAACACAAAAGAGTATAAAGCTAACATCAACCACTCATGGTTGGAGAAGCCAAGGAAGAGTGTGTCAAAGATGCCTAAGACCCTTCTCAGACCCTATTTCAAGGAAGACTATGGCGACCTTATTGTTGAACGGAGTTATGGGCAGCCAACAAGGTGCTCCCTTCAAGCCATGGATGCACTACTTTATCCATGAAGTCACAACTGACGTGAAGATGATCAATTGGGCTTGAATCATCAGTGATAACTCGGATTATCAACTTAGGAACCTAGAGAAGAATAGAACATTTTACATGAGTTCCTACTTGACCTATTCCTTGGCCAAAACATATAGATACAGAGGCCTAGTGTGCAGAGGGATAGTGGGAAACAAAGAGAACCAGTTCAATGTTGATGATTGCTACCCATAGTTGCACCTGGAAGAAAAAATTCATTTTAAGAGGGTAATGATGCATTTCTCATGCATATCACAAGAATCCTTCGGGGAGGCCTTCATCAACGACTCTCTCAGGAGTCCAAGGATCTGATTAGCAAATTTGGATATTGGTATATCCAATACCCCAGGTTCACATATTTGCAAATCCAAGGATTCGCAGGACCACCAGACAAGTTGCCCATGTTTCCCACAAACAGGATGATTTTGCTCGAAGTGATAAGGCAGTTGGAAACTTTCATGGTTGTGCAGAGAGGAAAGCAGAAAGCAAGAGTGTCTTTTCCTCTCAATATTGGAAAAGGGTTGGAGTCTTGTACATCGGCCCAAGCGGCTACCCATGCAAATAAGGAGATTCAATGGTACCCATTCCTATAGTACCAAGCAAGGAGTCATCTTGATCCTTTTCATTGGATGGGAATGGTTGATGGAGTGAAGTTTGAGCATAGGCCAAACCTTGAAGATTATTGGGCCAACGCTGCTGACAACTTTCATATAAGAAGAAGATTTTGGTCTGGAATCCCATTGAATTTGATTAGGTCATCTGAAGTCTTCCGTGTGGCAGATCAACTTGAGGAAGACAATGAATATGAGCAACCACATTATGCCAACCTGAAGAATGAGCCTCTTGCCCTTGTTGACTGGACAGATTCTGAGAGATACAATTCGTGTGATCTAATGAGGCCTGTGATTGAATACTCTAAGTGGTGGGCAGCTCAGAAAACAAAAGAGCTCAAAGCAAGGAATATTGCCTTCACTTATGATCTCATGGGGACTGATGAGTCCATGTCTTCTAATCATAGTGTGACATCTAGCGGTCCAAGGAATCCAGAAAGTGTTGGATTGAGGAAGAGGAAGGAGCCCACTGAGAATTCAATAAGGGCAAAGAAAAAGAAAATTGTTGGAGAAGAGGATGTGAGCAGGCGGCAGAAGTCTAATGAAGGCCATTCAACTATCAGCGCCTCATCCATGGCCCCAATCAGAATTTTGATTGATGAACAAGAACCGGATAGCGAAATGGGAGGCAACGAGATGGAGATTTCTTCTCCCATTATTGAGGAACCAATTCAGGAGCCCATTCCCACAAAAGTTGTACAAGTAGAGAACCCTGAACTTGAAGGAGAATTCCCAGATGGCATAATCTCTACAACGAAAGGAGTTGAAGATAATTCTGATGATAGTGGCATGGAACAGTCAACCATCCCTGATTGGTTGAAAGAGAGGATGAAAGCCAAGGTTTTTGAGGAAGTTCATCAAGAAGATAATACAACAACACTCTTGGCTGAGTTGAATAAGTAGATGAAAAGAGACCATCTAAGCCAACCAAGAAGTTTTTTTTGATCCAAAGGGACAGTGCGGGATTTAGATCCGTTCAGGTAGCAGTGCCGAAAGTAGATAAAGATCAGGACAATATCACTCTTAAAGAATACGAGATCACTACCATAAGCCTGGGTAAGACCAGCAAAATCCAAGAAGTTCAGGAGTTTGATGATTCCTGCAATACCCTCGAGATGAGATTGAACAAGGAAGTTGAGAAGAGAAAGAAGCTGGAAGCTGAAAATGAGTAGTGGAAGAGGTATGTCCAACACTTGACAAACCCTATTGATCGGAAGGAGGTACCAGTTACTCCACCCATGCCCCTTCCACAGGAATCAATGAAAGATTATGAGGATATGAGAACCACTTTCAGAGAAGTCAAAGGATGGACTTCTGATGCCTTAGAGCGTACTGATATACTTGTTGAGAACCTAGTGTCAGCATATGACTCCACCTCTTCCCTCTTAAGCAGAATCCAGGATATATTTGAAGCTTGGGAAGATATTGAAGACATTCAGAATAGAATAATCCCGTGCTTGAAGATCATCAGAGGGGTTCCCAAGCAGGATTTAATTGATGGAAAGGTTATTCAGCCTGGTGAAATATATGACTTCAACACTTGGTACTTTGCTTTGACTACCAGAGTTGAATCTTTGAAGAAATCAGAAGCTAAGTTTGTGGAGATAGAGAAGATCATCCGGGGTATTCAGGACAAGGTTTTCCTTGTAGCGGCTGAGGTACTAAGGCAAGATGAGGTACGAGAAAAACATTTGCATGCAGTGAATCTGAAGGCTAAGATTCAGGGAAATTTCTTTAATTTCACAAAGTGTAATGTCCCCATTTTTCTACCCTCTTATGAAGTTTTAGCCTTTTGGCTATGTGGAGAAATAAGGAGAAATTAATTAAATTAATTTCTTATAAAGTCACTAAAATAAATTAAAAAATTAAAAGTGACTTTATATTTAATTAATTTAATTAAATAGTGACTAAAATAAAATATTAAATCATAAAGTCACTAAAATAAAATGATATTATTTTATTGCAAATGGAATCTTCTAGAAGCTTCTGGATGTGGAGATGAAAAAAGTATAAAGGGGGATCAGATTGAAGCTTCAAGGCAGATTAGAGATTTGGATTTGGAAATTGATGAACTGATGCGTGGCATTAGTTGAATCTCTGAGGACACAAACCTTCAGCAGATTTGATAGAAGGGCTGGACGAAACCCTAGTTCTTCATTTTGGGAGTAGTTTCGTGATGGAATCTACATCGGTGCCTAAATTGTGAAGTCTTCTTTTGAAGACAAATTTGCAGTTGAGAGGAGGATATTTCAGTCTTCCTATTTGAGCTTAATTTGTGGCCAAAGGCCAACTTGCTAAGACCGATGTTGGAGAAGTCAAATAAAGATGTTTGTTTGAAGATCTTTAAGTGAAGGTTAAATCAGTTTGCAGGTCAGTCTTTCAAAACCCTCGATTTTATTCATGCTCCATCATTGATGCATCTCACATGAGCAAAAGGACAGCATTGGCATTGGAGGTTATGGGCGAATCTTAGAAGCATTTTTTTGAGGAGTATTGGAGTAAGAATCAGTGACTAATCAAGTTCTGAAGTGAAGGCCGATCTGCATACACTCAACATCGATTTTGCTCATTAGACCTCTTTGAAGCATTGAAACATCACATCAGAAGTTAGCGATTTGATAGAAGGAGCAAGGCGATTCATTTTGTGGCAATTTGGAGCTGAATTGATAGGAGATTGGTCTCTAAACATTTTAATCAGAAAATTGAACCTGACTGATATATCCCTTTGATTTGGCTTTAGCTTGTGCATATGGCATCCAAACTTCACATTGAGAGGGGCGATCTTTCTTAGCAAGTGAGGCGAACATTTTGGAGGTGTCTTGAAGGGAATTCGTCTGTCTACATTGTGTTTCTCAGTCCATACTTCACAGCAGCAGGGGCGGCCAAGGAGGGGTTCGATTTGGCAAAGTAAAGAATCAAAGACATCAACCTTTGTATGCATTATCAAGGTGTCTTGACCACGTTCACAATAAACTTTCTTTAATTAAGTATTTTCAGTCTATGAGCTTGAGTATGACTGCAGTCCCTAAGTCCTCAGAAGTCTGAAAGTGTCAGTCTAAGTAATAATATATCTGCCTATATCATATTCATTAGGCTGTCAATTGGAATGTAGTCTGATTTATCTTACGAATAAGAAGGTCGACTTGGAGTTGCATTATATCATACTATTTTTTCTGAGGACGCATGACAAGTGTTTGCCGAAATGTTCATTTGCTGTTATGTCTTGATTTGACGTTTAGTAAGCAGTTGAGACAGCTGTCTTGCAGTATTATCAGTCTTAGGATCAATTAGGATCATATTTGAAGTTGTTTACCTTGAGGCATTTATGTGTATTGGCCCACATTGCAAATCTGAAAACACTATCTGCATAACACACAACATCCAAAACTGCATAACACATAAGTTGACAGCAAATATCTCCTTATTTCAAAGCATAAAAGGACATGGGATATTACACAAAGTCGATTCTTAAATATGATCTCACCAGAGTCTCGAGCTTTTTGCTCATTGATGAGAACTTTTTAGCACGGGCCGGTGACTGGGAGAGCACTCTCGCCACATGTACTGATGACATGGATATGATTGATATCAAATTAGTAGCTTGCCACATGTCACCATGGAGGAGGTCCAGCCACTCGTGTCCAGATACATTGAATTTGCAGCTTCCGGAAAGGAAAGTGGACGCTCACTTCCTTGAAAATAGCAACTGTGCCACTTGTCTTGTTCTCTTTTGTTTGAACTAATTGAGTTTTCGGACACCCTAATTAGGGTTTTGATCTTTCAATCTGGGCCCTTGATCACTGTTTGATCTCGACCGTTCAAAACTTTTGTGTGCCTATATAAGGTTTCCTCCTCTCATTTGGAGAGTGTGAGGTTTTTGATAAATTGTTGCGAGAGGTCATTTTGGATAATATATTGCTTGTGTGCTTCTAGGCCTTGTAATCTCTATTATCTAAATGATTGTCATGGTTTTCAATTTCTTCAACACAATAGATTAGAATTTGCATTAAGTTGTTAAATGGAATGCGAGATTTGATAAGTGTTGATTCGAGGTGAGGTTATTTGTTCATACTTTTGATAAGTGGATGATTTTCATTCATTGTGCAAAGTTAGCCTGAGCTATTATGTGGATGCTTAACTTCTGTCTAAGTCTATATCAATGTTATTTACTTAAGGTGTGAAAACAACAAACACATTCCCCTTGAAGATTGCACCCTGCTTTGTCTAGTTGATTTGGCGAACCAAAGTGAGGTTTCCCTTTGCCTTAGTCAACACTGTCTCTCAAGTTTCCTAGGAGTAGAATAGACCTTCTAAACCCTTATCCCTTTTATCCTTTTTTTTGAAAGTCTAAATTCGAAAATCCAAAAAAGAGAAGAAAAGAGCATTTATTGACAAATTTGTCTAAGTCCTAAACTTGTGAACCATTCTACGTAAGTCCCCCTTGTATTTCAGCAATACATAACCAAGGTAGCTACCCAACACAAAGTCGCTTATTCACATATATAAACCTTGGAGTTGTCATGTGGTCTTTCTTGTGCAATCTTGGCATATATAGTGATTTTGATCAAGAGAGGGTAGAATGTCCTTGACATTTTATTCTAATGTTTGGTGAATGATAAAACGTACACCAACAGGGGGTAACCCTAATTTGACATGGGCCCCACCCCTTCCCCCAAAACAACATAAAACCACCACATTTGGTGATTCCACTCACATTTTCTAAGTCTGATTTTTTTTTCCAACATGCTAAAGAGGAGGAAAAACTTGGAGAAGTCTGATTGAAGGAGTGAAAAGAGTGAGTGCAAGTGTGAGAGGAGTGAGAAGGAGCAAGAAGAAGAGGAGGAAGAGGATTCTACAACATTTTGGAGGGATTATCAAGCACAAGGTAGGGTTTTTCTTGTTTTTTGTTTGTTTTATTTTCTGATTTTCAATTCTTTGTTTGTTTAAACTTGTTTTATTCATTCATCTCAAAATCAGTTTTGATGTTGAATCTTGAGGGCAAAATCATTCATCATTTTACCCTCAAGATTCAACATCAAATTTTTATTTTATATAATATAAAATTATAAATTGTAAATTTTGTTTTCAAAATTGAAATTTCAAATTTGTATTTCAATTTGTTAAACTAGGCTGAATTTTTTTATTTTTTTATTTTGTGAAATGTAGTGTCACTATCACAATGAGCTCCCATGATAAGAGTGAGGATGAGATGGAGATCCATTCTAATCGTGAAAATGATTCAGATTTTGAACCTGAGAATGAGGGGGGTGACCATGGGACTGTTCTTGGAGCCCAATCTAGTTCCATGGCGAGTGCACCAGCTAGTACAGGTTGCCCTTCAGAGTTGTTGGCGCAATATGCTAGGGGTGTTTATGATCCTAAATCTCCTCTAAGATAGTGTACTTCAAGAGTAGAAGGCACATCACGCACAGGTGGGGGAACAAGGAAGTGGAAGTGTAACATTTGTGGGGTTGAATGGTTTGGTAGCATCATTAGAGTTAATGCAAACTTACTTTTTTGGAAAGGAAAAGGTGTGGATCATTGTAAGTTTTTGGCAGAAACTAAAAATATAGAGTACAAAATTGTAATGTCCCCAATTTTAGCCTTTTGGCTAATAGGAGTAATAAGGAGAAATTAATTTACTTTCTTATAAAGTCATTAAAATAAATTAATTATTAAAAAGTGACTTTATATTTAATTAATTTAATTAAAAGTGACTAAAGTATAAAAATTTAAAAATAATAATAAAGTCACTTAAAAATAATAAAGTGTACCTACCCTCTTCTAGAAGGTGGTTGTGACGTGTTATGTAATGAATAAATAGAAGAAGGGAAACCCATGTTGGGCATCAGTTGTTTTTGTTATCTCTTGAAGAGTTGTGGAGACACAGGTTGTCCGCAGAAGATCTTGGGGAAGGATACCTCCCTATTGGTCACCATAACTGAGGAGGTGAAAGACCCTCTGAAGGGTTGCTAAGAGAGTGAAGAGCATTCAGCTTTTCATATTGAGCATAAGGAGTTATATCAGTTTAGGGCAGTGCTTCAGACTTGCAGTTTTAAGGAATCATCTTGTATGGTGGTGGAGGTATCCTTTGGGCTATACTTGACAGCAATGTCCTTTGGGTATCTTGGCAACATTTATCTTCAGTTATTGGAGGCAAATCGAACTACATTGTTGCTGCTGTCACATTGGTTGCAGACATCTCCTTCCACGATTTGGTTCATACACCCTCCAACATGCATCGATATTGACATTAAAGGCCAGCGATATTATCTAGGGGTTGAGGCGCCATCTCCTTGATATTTTATATGGTATTTTGGTGACACTTTGGATTGTATTGTGAAGTCTGATCTGAGGCAGGTTCGTGGGCTCCAGACCCTCGATTTTGAGTTGATGATTCATGCTTGGCTTTGTGACATCCATATGGAGTAAGGCGCTAATGTTGGAGGAGAGTTCGATTGGCTTAGAGAGACATTGGACACCCATTAGCAGATTTCATTCCATTCTCAGCACTTTCTACTGGCAGCAGCAGGGTCAGCACCTGTCATGGTTCGATCTAGCACATTCGAGGCTCATTGCTAGTGGATATTGCTTGCAATCTTCATTGCTCAACTTGGGCGAATTTATAACAGGTTCCTAGCTTCTCATTCCTTTGTGTTTCAGTTGAATGTATGTGAGTGTTAATCAGTCCTTAGTCCTCAGAACATCTGGGACTCAGTCTTGTATATCAGTCCATGCTTGGGTTCTTTGACAGCATACTGTAATGATCTTTGATGAGGGATTAAACTATTTTTGGATTACATCTTATTTGATCAAGTAATCTGAGGATGTATGCCAATTATTTGTTAAAATGTCAGCAAGTAAATGTGACTGATATTAAGACCTATTTGCCCCTAATACCTTGCAGTTGTTGTTCTAAATCATTCCTATGATATTCTATTATTGTTGTGGCTCAACCTTCAATGGAAAATTGCTTCAGAATGTCCTTTAAGTCTGACTGAAATTGTGAATAGCATGATAAACCATGACAGCCAAATGTTTGTTGAAATATCTTGGTGAAATATATTAGGATTTCATATCAGAAAATTAGCAGGGACATTACAAAATTTGAGAGGAACAAGCTTTGGGGCATTCCAGATGATAGAGATGTTTCATTCCCTACTACTTTGTCTGCTAGGGCAGCCCTTTAGTAGAGCTAGCAAGTGCAACATACTTCTCCTGCATCACAGACGAGAGGAATGATGTTTAGACCTTCATCCACTTCCACTTCTAGTGCCATGCCCCAATCACGAGAGGCTAAGGGGACAGGGAAACACAAGTTGCACACATTGCAGAGTAACCCCATAGCTGATATGTTTAATGTGCAGTTGAGAGATGAGATAGATGAATCCATTGGCAGGTTCTTCCTTGCCAATGGCATCCCATTTCATGTTACACGATCTCTTTATTATAGGGAGATGATTGCTATGGTGGGGAAGGGAGGACCATCATATGTGCCACCAGGGGAGACGAAATTGAGGACCACGATCTTGGATAAGAGCTATTCCAAGATCAATATTTTGATGTAGAAGATGAAGGCATGTTGGGTGGCCTCTGGGTGCAACATACTTATGGATGGGTGGACTAACATTAGCCATTGTCCATTCATCAACATCATGGTCACATGTGCAGGGGGCCCATACTTCCTTAGAGCAGTTGATTGTACAGGGCATCCCAAAGATGCTGATTTTCAGTTTTAGGTTCTCAAGGAGGCTATTGAGAAGGTTGGGCCACAAAATGTGGTCCAAGTAGTGATAGATGCAGCTCATGTGTGTTGAGCACTAGGGACACTCATTGAGGCAGCCTATAGACATATTTGGTGGACCCCATGTTGTGTGCATTCCATGAACAATGCACTCAAGGACATGGTGAAGATTGATTGGATTAGAGGAGTGGTCAGTGATGCAAGAGATGTGTGGATGTTTATTTGCAACCACCGCACTTCACATGCATTCTTTTGGACCTTCGCGAAGGAGTTCTTGAAACCAGTTGAGACTAGATGTGCATCCTATTTCATTCTCTTGGAGAGAATGATTGAGTTGCAAGAGGCATTGCAACTCATGGTTATGACTAATGAGTGGAATAGGTTGGCCGAGGCCAAGACAGAGCAGGGGAGAAGGGTGAAGGAGATAGTGAAGAGTGATGTGTTTTGGATTGATGCGAAATACATTGTCTCCATCATTTCTCCAGTATTCCAGCTCATCAGATATGGGGATGGGGATGCACCTAACCTTGGAGAGGTGTATGAGTGTATGGACTCTATGCTTGACCAGACGAGGGCTGCTGTGCGAGTGAAGGACCCCTCTCTAGTATTCTACAATGAGCACATCCGGCCAATCATTCGACGCAGATGGGACAAGTTGAATACTCCTTTGCATATGGTTGCTTTTGCTTTGAATCCTAAGTGGTACAATGCTAGTCCGGGTAGAGTGACACCGATTTAGGATGATGAGGTGAAGGCAGGTTTATTTAGGTGCATAGAGAAGATGTATGATTCTAGAGATGCCGACATAATTCACACTGAGTGGGGAAGATTTGCCACTCTTTGAGGCTATTCAGATGCGACAAAGATGGATATAGAAGCTATGGCACAGGAGGACCCACTTTTGTGGTGTAATTGTCATGGTTCAAAATCTTTGACCACCACTCTAGCTATTCGTATGCTATCCCAGGTTTCCTATTCTTCAGCTGCTGAGAGGAACTGGTCTACATATAGCTTCATCCACTCTCTTAAGAGGAACAAACTTACCTCTAAGAGAGCAGAGAAGCTTGTGGCTGTACATAGTGTTTTGCGTCTCATGGACCGCAAGACACTTGTGTACAAGGAGAGTCTAGTGGTATGATGGGATGTAGAGCCAGAGGAGTCCTCACAGATTGATGAGGATGATCCTACCACTTCATATCCAGGGCTGGTTGGTGTGAGCTTGAGAGATCTTGACCTTGAGGAGTCCAACAGATCCAGTGATGTGGAGTTTGCAGATGATTAGAGGCCTCTCTTTGCTACATTTTGAGTTTTGACATTTTGGCATTTTGTCTTTTGTAATGCTATTGCTATTAGTATCTGTACTCGTTGTAATGATGAATCATGTAATCATCTTTATAGACTTTGTGATATCTCATATGACATCAGATATTCATATTTTCGATATAATAGAAATCTCCAATTTGACAATTTCATTTGTCTAATTTTATTTAGCAACTAGCATTCAAGAAATCTTTGTATTTAGAATTAGTATTTCAAATTTTGCTATTTTATAATTTTACTAATTTCCTATAGTTTCATTTGAAATGTAATTCTTATATTGTTATACATCTTGTCAAAATTAGTTTTTCAAGTACTATATGTATAACTATATCAGGACCACCACCCCACCATCCCCCCTTGCTGTCCCCTTGCCGTCGCCAAACATAGGCCCTTTGTTCCCCCATCCCCGAATCCTGTCCCGCGTCCCCGCGTCCCCCTTTCCTTAATGGCTGTGGAACACTGGAAATTTCCAAATCATAAATGAAAAACTTTATAAGTCAACTCTAGGTGCACCTCTATTCGATTTATTTTTAATGGCTATAACCTGATATATAGCATGTGCATGTCTGGATAGAAGATGAGGCTTATTTTTATGGGCATTGTCCCAATGTATATTAAACCGACCATATGCTAAACCCTTGTCTAGTTACCAGGCATGTGGGTATAAACATGTTGTTTCTCTTGCCCGTATTCTGAACGCAATGACATTAGCCGTATATTCTGATCTAGGGATGTAAGTCACCTGTATCACTTTGAGGGAACCATGATTTTAGATTTTATTCTACCGAAAATAATTTCTTGACAGGTTCTGTATTAGTCTCTGATCCCTTGAAGAGGACTTCATCTGGTACCACACTAGATTCCTAAACATTTTATAATTTTGTTAAACTAATGGAAACAGTTGCTTGTAAAAGTGGACTACATCTTGGTGCCACTACCAAGTTAATGGTATGTTTATGTTAATTGTCACTCTATAATTTGCATATTCTGGACAGCAGAGACCTAGAAGTGACAGTGTTATTGGCAGTATTGTTTGTTTGAGTTTATGTGGTTTTACAGCCTCTTCTATGGATTTATTACATTTGAAAACGCCATCTACTGTTGTTTGGCCCAAAAGATGTTTATTTGTAAAAGGAGTAAATTCTTATCATTGCAGCTTGTTCCAGCTAGTGACGTTTTGGAAAAGGGTAACGACATACAAAAGATAATGGGATCCATCATGCAACCAGATAATTCATCCAGAAATATGCTTGCTGTATGTTTTAGGAGGGTGATTATGCAGCATATTTGGAATTTTGAGCTTTTGTTCTTCACCTCAGGAACTTGTAGAGACATGGGCAACTTTGCTGCTGAAAGAAAGGTTAGGTGTTGATGATGATGAATTATATTGACAGTTGAAAACTCAATGCTCTTTATACGTTCATGCCATGTGCAGTAGATATATAAAATCTTTCTCCCTTATCAGTTTAACTCTTTTTGTTTTATTATGAGCAGGTTCAAATGTTAGGCAGCTTGAAATCTTCAGATGAAAAGGTTCTTACTGGACTTGCTGAAGCTGTGTGTCTTTATGCTGCAGCATGCCTGGAAGATGATTTTAAGATAAAAATGCTTGGGAAAAGCTCAAGGAATTTATTTCATAGTTTTCAGAAACCCAAATGGATGGCATCCTCAGATTCTTGTGTTCGAATTCGTCCACTTTCTAAATCTGAAATTGCTGCTCATACCAGAACTCAGCTGAAGCAGACTATCACAAATCCTGAAAACACAACAGACTTGAGAACAACTGGCCATAATTGGTGGCCATGGCCATCACATTTGTCAAGCACACCAAATAATTTCAAAAGTGGATCTAATGTTTGGAGCAATGAATATATACCTGTTCATAAACTACAAATAGATGTTGGCAAATTTAAGGATGTAAAGTTTCAAGGAGGGCAGAAGTGTGCAGGTCATGTATGGGAGATTATTCTAAGCCATCTCCAGCTGGTATGATATTGTTCTTCCTTATTCTTATATTTCAAATACCTGTGCCAAGAAAATGAGGACAGGAACAGTGGAAAGACAAATATCTATTATGCTATGCACTTTTATCAGGCACTAAAGATGTAAATAGAATGGGGTGGTTGACATACAAAGTTAAGCTGTTTACTTAATTTTAAACAGAAGGTAATGCTTCGAGAATATGCTTCAATTTTTTTTTTAAATTGAATAAAAATCTTTGAACTCATTATTCATCTTGGGATTCTTGTCTTTTTGTATGCAACATGTGGTTGAATGTAAGTTATACCAATTATTCTCATTATGTTTTGTGTATTGCAAATATTGTAGCTTTGGGGTTTTTTTCCTAATATGATTTTACTTGTGAGCCTTAGTTCAAACGTAAACTTTGTTGATACTTCCACCTTGTCTCTCTGTTCTAATAGGGAAAGTTCAAACTGGTCAATTTCATGTCACTTGCATGGAGAATAGAAACAGATTGTTAGCATCTTTTATTCCTTTGCAAGAGTTGGAGATTATTTTTGAACAGAGTTATGGGCACTTTGGATTTGTTTCATGCTTAATTCAAGTAGTGATGTTACATAAAAGGGATATCAAGGAAACAATTCAAATGCTCTCCAATTACTTCTCCTAAAGCGTCACACTCAAGCACAAAGGGTTGTGAGAAATCAAGAAGAGCTGAAACAAGACAAGTGCTCATTACCTCCTTAAGATGGTCAAGTATCTACTGTGCTGAAGCTGACCAAGAAAATGATCCCCTTTTTGTCAAATCTATGAGAGGTGCAGTGAGTTGAGAAAACCCCTTCACGAATCTCCTGTAATAACTGCACAATCCAAGAAAAACTCTCAAGTGTGATACATTATTTGGTAGGGGCCAATAAAGGATAGCATAAATCTTCTTTTGATCCACATTAACTCCATTAGCATCATTTACATGACCAAGATAGAGAGCATGTATCATCTCGAACTTGCACTTAGTTGCCTTAAAAAGAAAAGACCAATCCTCCATAATACCCAATTCCTCATCAATGTGCTAAAAGTGGCCCTATCTAGTTTTGTTCTAGATCAATATATCATCCAAACTCTCATCATCTTCAGTTTTTCTTTTTCCATATGATAACATTTTGTCTTCACTCTCTATGTCCATGGCCCAATTGTATGGTTCGGCTTTGGAAGATGGTGGTACTACCTTCATTTCCAGAATGAGGGTATAAGGCCTTAGATGAACCATCTTATTTTAACGCCATTTGTTGTAAGCCCTTACATTCTCATGCTTGCCTTGTTTTGTATTATAGATCTCTGCTACAATTTCATTATCATCTCGTAGTAATTTAAATTCTTCCTTAGAAGATTTCTTTAATCTTTCCCAGGTAGTTTTGGAGGTTGGGTCAGCTTCTGTGTACCTATCAATAGCTATACCTCTTAAGGTTGCTAGAAAGGATTGTAGACAATAGGCTCTATCTTCTTGGCCATTTGCTATCTATATCGTTTCACAAGTCTTGCAATGTCTTGCAAGGTCTTTTGACCCATTGTTTATGAATTTAGGCAACTTCTGCCTTTTGATATTGGGACTTGACGAGGGAGATCATCTTGTTTTGGTGCAATGTCCATTGCTTGAATTGACTTATTAGGGGATTTTGATTCAAAACACTCCAGTGCTTCACTTGCACTCTTGGTTGTGTGGGAATCCTAAACTCCGCTTGCCTCAATGTTTTTGTACAAAGTTGCCTTTAGTTTCTTTCTTATATACCTTTGGCCCAAGTGTTTCAGTTTTGCATCCTTCAAACACCTCTTCAATCGACAGTCATTCAATGTTTCAAATGTTATTCTTGTAGGTTTTGGACACTAAGTTTTTAGATTCTATTTCCCATTCTTCTTCGTTTACTTGTTTTTCTTCTTGGTCAGAAAGATTGGTCCACACTTCATTTGGTAAGGGTAAATGTTTCGCTCTCTCTTTCCACTCCTCACTTGTATGATTTCTTGTGGTGGGAGAATTTTATTTTCTCAATTGAGGCTCTGACTTTGGCTTACATTCTTACTTCAACATACACTTTGATTCTGATCGCATTCTTGGGAATGGCTCCGACTTGGGAATTGCATGGCTATGTTTTCCTCAAGTGTTTCTTAATATCTTGTCCTTCGTTCTCTTTGTTGTAAGATTCTTAAGGATCACCTTATCTCTTGGTTTGCCCTATAATTGCTTTTTGATAGCTTTCGATTCTTGTTTGGTTATAATGGTATTAATTTTAGGCGGTCCAACGTCGTTTTGTATTCCTCCTCTTGTCGGCTTATGTCTTTGTAGCACTGCCTTATTTGCTGTCTTTGTACTTCATGATCACGTTCTGTGTGAAGTTCTTGAAGTATTATTAGATGTCTTGTGAGTAGTCGTGGCATATGGTCAAGAAATACTTCTATTTCCTTGCTTACTCTCAGGTTACTGCAAATGACCTCTTATGAAATTCGCCTTTGGATGGCTTCTTCTTTTACCTGCTCTTTGACTGTTATATTCCATAGTTTTACTAGGTCTTGGGTGAGTTTGTTGTCTCTTTCTTGGATAAACTTGACAAGTTATTCAATTGGCTGTCCTATTATCTCATCATTTTAACGCAGCTTTTTGAAAGGCAACTATGCTAAATGTTTACTTCTCCTATGGATGTGCAATTAATAACTTAAACTAAACAGAATTATACATGGAGGATTGAATTACCAGGGAACATAGTAAACAAAATACCAATAAAAAATGTATAACAATTGTCTTGTACTTATCAATGTTCTTTATACAAAATTGGGATCAGGAACTTCTTGCACATTGTGTTCCCTTGTCCTGCCCAAAAGAGAAGTATTTTTGTTGACGGTTGCTAAGGAATTCCCAACCATCGGCGACTACTGAAAACTACTATAATCAACTGACAAATCACAACTATACTTGCCGATTGTACAAAAATAACTAAACTAATGTGTTTTAGCTATTGACAGCCTTTATTCAATCTAATATTCAGTAAATATTATTATCAAATTCCAATTTGATACATGGACGGAATTTCTTGCAACCAAACTAAGAATCGAATAAGTCCTCCTTGGAGAAGCAGACATTTAATACATTCTCAAGGAGAACAAAAATTCCTTATATAATTCCCACACTCTCAAGGAGAACAAAAATTGCTAGAGCCTGCAAGCTTCAGTGAGAATGTGCCAAACAAAAGATCCATTGGATGCAACCTTATCCAATCAAACTTCTCTTATTGTGATATTATATCTAATGAGCACCTTCCAAGTTTTGCTTCCTTCAAAGGATCATAATATCAACTTCACAACAGAAGAAATACTTTTATTCTTAAGGTCCTTAAGGCTAATACCTCGTAAACTCTTAGGCTTACAGAGAACATTTCAATCTACAACATACTTCTCTTTACTACCTTATCCATATTTTGTATCCCTGGCTACCAATCACTGAGAGCTCTGATTTTTTCACTGAGTCTGTTTTCAGTCTGAGTTTTTTGCAGTTTTTCTGTTTTTTTGTTTTTTTGTGTTTTGTGGTTTTTTGAAAGCTGCTGAACTTCAATTATAGAACATGAACAATGCTTGGGTAATAAACTATTACAACTACCGTACACATTTGAACTATTGCAAACAATTTTTAACACTAGGCTATCTGGTAATTATTGAATATTAATTTCAAATTCAAGAACAGCATAACAATCCGTACCAGGGAAATTCAATTCAGATATTATGGAGGGTTTACAATTGATTTGTTGCTGAACTGGGCCATATTTTGGTTGCTGATGAAGTGTTGTTTAGATCTGGGTGTAGTTACTGCTAAAACCCTCTGTCCTGGCATTTGAACTGCTCTCTCAGTCCCCACACGTCCAGGCTGGAAGCTGTACGGCTACTGTGGTGGCCCAGATTTCCTAAACAACCTCTGTCCCTACTGCTGGAGGTTTTGTTATGGCCTGATTTGCTGCAGTGATGTGAAATTTTGCATTAAGCCCCGCCCAGAAGGCTCAACCTTTCCAAATGTCCCACCACAGGTCTGTGAATACTGTGCTGTGCAGTACGGCTGACTACAGGAAACTAATTTGATGACAGTCCTAATTTAGTTTTTCTGATCTGCAACTGTGAAATTCCCAAGGTCTGCCTTAATGTCCAGATCTGTCAATTACTCCCCTAAATTCGATCCCTTCTTTCACTTTTCCCAACTAATGTATGTTGAAATTCGAACCACTGGGGGTGGGTTTTCGTCCACCACCTGAACTTCTCCAAGAGGCTACGTTCCTGAAGAGCACAATTGCTGAAGAACTCACATGCAGAGCTCCATCACCAAAAACTCTTAAAATGAAAATACCTGGAATGAATGAATAATGGCTCCCAATCCTCTCCTTTATTCATCTTAATTTTCCCTCCAAAGAGATCGGACTTTTCCCTCCTTTCTTTGCTTTGAACTTAATTAATTTTAATAACTTAGGCAAGTTTATTATTAAATCATCCTCCAAACTGTCGGATGCCTCTTGAGGGGTTTTATTCATCAACAAGGGGGCCAACAAAATGTTAAGTTACAACTTATGGGTTGCACCGCCTAGGGAAGAGGGCCTTGGCTTGTTTTAATTTTATAATAATCATAAGTGATTACATTAATAACTTAATTAATAATTTATTAAAATCAAACTTAGGAAATAATTAAATTATTTCCAATTTATTCCAACTTGCTCATCTGGACTCCATTTCGAGTTCTGTCTGAAGACACCTGTCCACTAATGTCACCTGTCCATTGTGAGCCAACTGATAGTGCCCTCCTAAAATTTAGGAACCCTCCTAAAAAATAGGAACTGTGCCAAAAGTTCCTCGAATGATCCCAAGGGTCTCCTGATGCGTCCTGGACAACTCCCAATCCATCCCTAAAAAATAGGGATCCCTCCTAAAATTTAGGAGACTATCCCAAACTGACCAAACAGGCTCCAGGCTCCTAGAGCCCTGATGTGTCTGTCTCTGCCCCTGAACAGGCTCCCTGCTCACTCTGCCGGCCTACGGGAGCCAGGTATAGGCCAACCTCCAATGCTGACTGCTCTACCTAAGGAGGGACATTACACCATAGGACCACAAAAAGTGTAACATTATTTTAAATAATTCCAGGTGTAGGAACCAAATACAATAATAATATATTACATTATTATTATTTAGATACATAGAAGTTGAATATTCATAGTGAAGATGAATTGAATGGTCATTTTATGCAGATAAATATTTATTTTGTAGAGTTCATTTTGGCTACCCTGATTCAATAGAACTGGGTTTCACTCGTTAATTTTCATTCACAGTATTTCCTGGTCTGACATTGGTATCAGAGCTACAATAGAATATTATTTACTGCACTTTCTTTTCAATCCTCAAGTTTATGCTATTTGAAAACCTCATCTTCGTGTTCATTGAATTGAACATTTTTTGTTACTGTATATACTATATATGCATGCTTATTTTATGTGAGTAGTAGCACCAAAGGAGGAAGGAGAGGGCTGACCACAAATAATAATTTCTGCCTTTGATTGAAGGAGCAGTGAAGAGCAAGACGATTGGGTGCTCTTTTTGAGAAGATTGCCAACAGTCATGCCAACAATATTCCCTACAGAATGATAGAAACTGAGAAGTGGTGCTTGCAATGTGTGAATGAGTCTCAACTTGATCATGAGAAAGGTAGTCACCAACGTTGCAATGGTTGAAGTGATCTCAGACCAGCCAATTAATCGAATCGCTTAAGGTGCATTTTCTTCAATTTCTTGGAACTTTTTGTTCATGTTTCAAGTATTAATTTTCCTCCCAACAATGACAAAAATCACAGAAGTTGAATTGATGCCTCTGAAAGAGATGGAAATTGAATAATCATCTCCGATAAGTGAGAGGGAGTTAAAATTCTGTCCATTTGCAACATATTGCCTGAGCAATAGCTGGATTGATTAAAAATGGGAATTCTCCAAATGGTAGATATTACTCAAGTGATATCTTGAACCGGATACTCTCAAATCTTGTCTTAAGTTTGTCAAAAAGGGAATGGCCAACCTCAAGGAGATATTGCCAAAAAGATATAATGGGTAGAGAATTAACAAACATTGCTCATTCAATAATATCAAACAATTGATATTTCAAGGAGAAGTCTTATCTGTTAGAGAAGGATGAGGAGATGAGATTTTGAGTCGGCAAAGAGAAATGTCAGAAAAGGAAGCTGAAAATAAGGAAGAGGTATTGCCTAAGTGACACCAACTGCAGAATTTTCTTTGGAAGCTTTTTGATATTTGAGTGATTTTTTTTTGTAGTAAAAATGAATTCAGTAGCTTCCATAGTTGGCACAGCTTTAGCTGGAAAGCATTAGAATGCTCTAGACACTTAAAATACTCTTATTTATATTTTCAATGATTTTATGGTATAATAGTTATGATGGAAACTAACAATCAACTGAACCTCCAAACACATAACTGATACCAATCTGGATCAGAAAAATTTAAAAGCATTTGCCCTGATGAGAGCCTCTGTTGGTGGAGAAATATTCATTCACATAAAAGGATGTAATTCACCATGGGAGGCATTTAAAAAATTGAAGTATTTGTATGATTCCCATTCAGAATTGGAATTCATACAATTGTTATTGAAATTGTTTAATATCTAGTTGAAGATGGTGATGTGACAAGTCTGGCTTCTATAATTCACACAATCAAATATGATGTTGATGTTGCTGGTGGAAAACATGATGTATATATGACAGCCTTTATAAATCTTTTCTTCCTACATTTTCAACCTATTTGGAGTCATTGGAAGTAAGCAATCAATTGAAGTCCTTCGCTCTTGATTAATTGATTGATAAGTTGGCTGAAAGAGAAAAGCTTTTGGAAAAAAAATAACAATGTAGGAGAAAACATTTGTTATGTCCATCAGAAAGGCAAGCAACCCATAGCCTAGGTGATAACTTTTGAAGGAGATGAATAAAAAGAAGTAGAGATCAAGGAAGCAAGAGAGAATGAGGCAGAAATCACAGATAAAATTGTTTCACATAAGGAAAAGTGATAATTTAGTCATCATGACTAGTTTGGAGGAAGAAAAGTCGTCAAGTCTCAAAGGCAAATCTTGAATTTCAAGATATTTTGCTCATCTTGTCAAAAAATGCATGTCAGCAAGTGTCTTATGGCACGTACAATTTGGGCATGCAAACTATAACAGCATTCAAACAATGCACAAGAACGGTGTCAGAGGTTTGCTATCTCTGCCAAAAACAATTGAAAAATGTGAAGCTTGCATTTTGGCCAAACAACAAAGATAGCCATTTCAAAAATCAAATTGGAGATCTGAAGGAAATTGTAGTTGATCTACTCTGATTTGTGTGGTTCAGTAACAATCTTTTCTGCTGATGGGAATAATTACATCATATTGTTCATTGATGACTATAGTAGAATGGCTTGGATCTATTTTTGGAAGCAAAAATAAGTTGTTGGAACCTTTTAAAATTTTTGCACAATGTTTGAAAATGATGCTCAATCTCATATTGGCAAACTGAGGATCGATAATGGTGGTGAATTCAAGTTAAAGGCATTTGATGACTATCTCAAGAAAAATGGGATCAATCAAGTATCGTTTCATAGTTCCTCACACAAAATTATGATGAATATGTTTTGGGCAATGTTGTATTTCAAGAGAGTAAAACTGCATTTCTAGGTAGAAGCAGCCCAAACAACAGCTTGTCTCTTTAACAAGTCACCTTCAACAACTCTTCAAATGAAGATTTCATATGAAATTTGTTGTCATCTTCTGTTAATGTGGCATCTTCAGATTTCAGATCCACATGCTATGTATTGATCCGTAAGAAGGATAAGAACAAATTAGATCCAGTAGTTGCAAATGCATTCTTTTGAAGTATTCAAAATTCCCCAAAACATATAGATTGTATGATGAGCCAAACAAGACATTTTTTAAAACTAAGGGATGTGGTATTTTGTGAAACCGCAAAAGATTCAACCATCATGTTAGCAAAACGAGTCGAATTGAGAAATTCATAAAGGATGTTTCAAGCCATGGCCAAAGCAATACCTTGGATGGCAACAATTTTGGATACCACAGAAGGTGACAAGCTATTGTCTAGGCAATACCTTCTGAAGAGGACTGCATTTTAGAGTATTAGTTGTTTGAATATGAACGTGTTTCAGAAAACAATGGAAAATGATCAAGAAGCTATCACTTGAGTGATACCCCTTAAGGAAGAAGGAGCTTGTGATAAAGAAAATGAGGTGCCAGGTGTAACTTATATGAAACACAAGAAAAGTTGTCAAAATGGACAACACAAACATTGAAAGATGTTACTTGATGAAAAGCTCAGAGAGAAGATATTAGAAGTGAATACAAAACCCAGTAGCAAGAAGAGTCCCTTCAAGAAATTCAAGATAAGCTTCAAAGTTTTCCCTTACATTGGCAGCCAAAAGAAGAAATCAACATTGTAGTTGATCTCGAACTAACTTCCCACAGAGAATTTGAAAAAAGATTGATGTGTGGAGGAAAGCAATGACAAATATATATTCTGCTTTGTTAAGGAATGGAACTTGGGAGTTAGTGGATCCTCTATAGTAAACTGATTGACTGCAAGTGGGTTTTCAAGAACAATTACAAAGCAAATGAATAGTCATCTCTTGAAAGTCAAAGAAGCAATCAATGCTATTTCTCTAATCAATAGAAGAAATATATGTCGCAGTTTTAGAGGCAACAAGAGAAATTTTATGGTGTAGGATTCTTGAAGATTTGTAGGAGAAACAAGTTTCTTCAACACCTCTCATGGTTGACAACACTTTACAATCAAAATGGCAAGAAATCTAGTATTTTACAACCGAACCAAGCATATAACACAAAGTTCCATTTGATTCTCCTCATGCGAAAAATGGCAATGCATAGTTAAAATATTTTCCAATTGCAAAAGAACCAGATGACATCTTGACCAAAGTGCTTGGGAGACAAAAATGAGAAAAATTCAGAGCCGTGCTTGGTCTCACAATAATCCTTGTTGATTAAGGGGAAATGTAACACTATTGTACATAATCCTAGGTGTAGGAACAAAATATAATAATAATATTTTTAGATTAAGGGGTGATGTAATACTATTGTACATAATCCTAGGTGTAGGAACAAAATATAATTATAATATTTTTTAGATTTATTACCTAGATACAATAAAGTTGAATAGTCATCTTGAAGATGAACTTGATGATGGTCATTTTATGCTGATAAAAATGTACTTTTTTGAGTTTATTTTGGTTACATTGAATATTCAATGGAATTGAGTTTGACTTGTTCATTATCATTCAAAGTCCATTACTTGGCTTGACAAAAAGTCACCATTCAATTTGTGCAACCTCTTGGCATGTGAATTAGAAAACAACTGACAAGAAGTGTAATAGATAGAACAGAAAAAGTTACTTTTTGACAAACTTCGAATCTTCCAGCAATCGAAAGTAGATGCCCCTGCCACTTACCCACTTTACCCAAGCTCTTACAAACACTCATTACAATGCATCTTTAAAGGGAGACAAAGCAAAGGAAATCCCTAATATCTTATGATCTTGTTAGGTACAGCCCTATATTGACCCAAATAAAAAATCTAATTAGGTGAAGAGTCATTGCAGCCAAGAATGATAGACTTTTTTGAAAGACAACTTAGACTCCAAAGCCAAACAAAAGCTTTCCAACCTATGATTCAAATACAAGAATTAATAATTCTCCAACGCAAGAAACAAGGAAGTATTATCTGCAAATTGTTGCTCAATCAAACTGTTTAGGAAATTTTTTTCTCAAGATAGGAGAAGACAAATAAGATTCTCTAAGATGATGGTGGAGAACCAATGTTGTAATCACAAACAAAGATGGGTTAAAGAACACCTCTAACTAATAGACATCTGAATTGTGAAAGAATCATTAAGTTCTCCATTAACCTCAATTTGTGATAAAGAATCTTGAGAATGAACTATCACCATTCTACAAAAGAACGGACTACCACTATTCTATAAAAATGGTCGTGAAACCCAAGAGTTCTCAACATAAAAACAGGCTTACACAGGGAAGTGTCCTTGTCTTCCCTGGCATCTCCTTTGCAGTGGGATGGCGAGGGATGCCCCCTAGCCATCACCTATCCCTAGGGAAACCAAAGAGGGGTCCCCAGGCAATGTCAATGGGGGCCTAACATCCGCCTGACAGTCCTATTTTTTTTTAACAAGAAAAGAAATCTACTGTATGAAAAGAAAATGAATGATTGCATACAACTGTTGAAAGAAAGTGTAAAACTTTGGAATGACTGCAAACAGCTATAGAATAGAAGTGTACAGCTGTTGAATGAATGCATACAACTGTAGAGTGAAAGTGTAAAGACAACATATGATTTTTACCGTTTTTCTCAATGGGAAATTGTGTGACCGTGTGAAACTATGGAAAGAAAATATACAGTTGTTGAATAACTGTGTAAAACTATGGAATGAAAATGTACCCCTGTTGAATGGCAGCATACAATGGTTACCCTTTTCATCTATGAGTAATTCCATGACTGCATAACTAATGAGAGCATACAGTTGGGAGATATGTAGGCTAACTATTACAATTTCATTTATACTTTTGTTGTAATGAAAACATTGAACAATGAAATCAGAAATCTCTCTCTCTCTCTCTCTCTCTCTCTCTCTCTCTATCTCTCTCTCTCTCTCTCTCTCTATATATATATATATATATATATATATATCAAAGAAACGGGACTCGGACTTGGACTCGGACTCGGGACTCGGCGTCAAACTCGGCTCCAGACTCGGGACTCGGCGTCAAACTCGGCTCCAGACTCGGTTGGACTCGGGAAAGTGAAAAACTCAAGAAATTTAGAGATTTTTAAAGATTTAAAACTTGTTTTGGACACCCTTTATTGAATACACCTTAAAGACACAAAAACATCATCAAACTTGGCTCATTTGATTACATACACAAGTATACATCAATCACATAAGCATAAACGCAAATTGTAGCTGAAGAAAATAACAAACATAGATATATAAATATTGTCAAATGTATACAATATTACAAAACTCATGGAATAAAAAATCCATGTCATCATGTGATCATCATCAAATGTTTCATACAAATACCAAAGGTAAATAGTAAATACTAAATACAACTACAAGTGTACAAGCCTCTGGCTCAGAGGGCCGTGCAACTGCACCCTCTCGCCCTGGCCCCCTGCGAAGGCGTTTAAAGTAGGTCTTGGATGATTCAGCAGCCATAGTCGCTCCCCGTGACACCATGCCATGCTCACCAACATCAGGAATAGCTGTGTCATGCTCGCCAACATCAAGAACAACTGTGTCACTCTGAGTCTCAATATTTCCTGTCTCTGCTCGTGCTCTCAGCTCCTCCTCTGCCATGGCTACAGCCTCAGCCTCTATATCTACCTGGTCAATCCAATCAATGTCATCATCACTAAATACAGCTGTAGGAGTCCCAGGAGCTGTCTGATTCTCATTGGCCCACTCTGCTTCAAGATCAACCTCATCTAGAATGATAGGAGACATGTCAACTTTTGCATTCTTTCTCATTCTCAGGCGGAGGTTGTAGTGAACAAAGACGAGATCATTCATCTTCTCCACAGATAATCTATTGCGCCTCTTGGAGTGTATGTGCTCAAACATACTCCAATTGCGCTCACAACTTGATGCGCTGCATGGTTGGCTCAAGATGCGAATGGCCAACTTTTGAATATTTGGTGTCTCTGGGCCAAAAAAGTTCCACCAATGATCTGAGTTTGAAATGAGAAAAATAAATAAAATCAGTCTCACTCATATCTGGCATCATAGTTGCCCTACCATCTTTGGCGACAGGACGAGAGAAGGTCTCCCCTTGTGCATCTGAGAACATCTGTAGCTCTCGAAAAAGGTTTATTTGAGAAGTACCAGCAGGTCCCATCTTCTCCATGATTGCATATAGCCCATTAAGGACCCCCACATCAGCCTTGAAAGAAGGGATAAAATGGAATGCCGGATTCAGATAATAGGCTGCCGCATGGATGGGCCTATGAAGCTGATGATGCCATCTCCTATCAATGATCTCCCAAATGGGACCATACTTGCTCTCATCTACTCGATAGACGAATCTGATGGCCTCCTTCGCCCTATCCATGCCCTCATATATATAGCCCATTGCGGGCTTATCTCCATCCGCAACTCACAACAAAACCACCAAGGGCTTAACAAACTGCAAAATTGAAAATATTGTGTAATTTAGAAAAATGAGCAAATAAGAGAATACATATAATGAGTTATAAAACATGAAGTTAAATTGTAGAATTTATAAAAAAATTACCTTCACTATCTCATCATAAGGGACCCAAAAGCCTTGCTCATAAAAAATGCAGTCTGCCATCTCTATCCCTGCAGGGGTGGTAGCAGAGGATGAAGAAGACCACTCCTCACCAACAATCATACGTCTCAAGGCAAACTTAGACCTAAGCATGGACTGCAATGTGAGGAAGTTTGTGGCAAATCTTGTGATTCCTGGACGAGCTAACTCCTTCTGCTCTGTGTATTGTCTCAAAAGAGCCAACACCCATGAATGATTATGTACAAATTTGCAGACATTTCTTGCCCTTTCTACACATCTCTTGACCCATGGGATTTTTCCAATATCCTCCAACATGAGGTCAATGCAATGAGCAGCACATGGAGTCCAAACTATAGATGGGTGCCTCTCCATCAATAGTCTACCTGCAGCAACATATTTTGTTGCATTGTAAATTGTAATTAATGGAGGTACAAACTACAAGATAGTAATTAATTTGCAAACAAAATTAGTTTGTAATCAAAAGTTTATCCGCAACAACATAATTTGCTGCATTGTCGGTTACCACTTGTACCACGTTCTCCTCACCCACATCTTCAATCACCTCCTCTATCTGCTCACATAGGTTGGTGGCATTCTTGCAATGGGTGGAGGCATCAATGGACTTGATGAAAACGGTGCCCCCTGAAATAAAAAAATAAAGCTAGGTCAATGATCATTCAATAAACCATTAGATAAAAAAAAAAAATTAAAGACTATATGAAATTAAAATTAATCAATCACCTGCGGAAGAAACAAGAAAATTAAGGAGAGTTCTATTTCTCCTATCCGTCCAACCATCAGTCATGATGGTGCAACCTTTAGTGCTCCATATGTGGTGTTGTTCATCTAAATCCTTTTTCACATCATCCACCATTTGAGACTAAATGGGTCCCCTCAAATCACTCTCACTAGGGGCTTTGAACCCCGCCCCGCATATGGTAATGGCATCAACCATTTGTTGCCAATAAGGAGACCTGTCGCAAAGAAACTCAATGAGATAAGTATAAAAATTCAATGAGATAAGTATAAAAATTAAAACAATCAAAGTTATCAAACATAAAAGTTAGTAAACATTCACCTGGCTACAAAGAATGGAATACAGCTGTAGCTCCAAAACCTGCCAACTCCCATTTTAGCAGCATCATGGACCTCTGTGTTCCAACCCATGCCCTCAAGCGACGGTTGGGTCCCAGGAGTAGTGCGAGGCACAAAGAAGGAATCCAGCCTAGATTTAAAAATCCTAGGTCCAATGGTAACATTCCCACTACAACTACTAGCGGTAGGAGCATGAGAAGTGGCGGTGGCACTGCCACTTATAGAAGCAGAAGCAGAAATGGAAGCACCAGCAATAGCAAACTGAGTGGGACTATATGGAGGTAAGGAAGAAGGGCCTCCAACACAACCTAACTGTGTCCCTCTTCCTAAAACTGTCTCTCTCTCAATGGCCGCTTAATCTTCCTTTTGTTTCTTTTTTCTTTCAATCTCCTCAACCATTACATAACAATCACGTACAGCCTCAGGGACTGCTTTTAGGCATGGTTCGGCATCATGTCCACACACACCAGCAATATGGTATTTCAGCCTATATATACCTCCATGGAATATTGTTTTGCAAAACATACATTTTGTTTGCCCCTTCCCTTGCCCTGGAAAATCCTCATGATATTTCCAAGCAGGGTCCTTTCTAATGGGGGGTCTAGAAGTTGAAGTAGACATTTTAGGATAGTTTTGTGAAACTTGAAGTTGAGGCAAATTGAAATGATAAAGTGAAGTTTGCTGCAATAAAACATTACAAATACAAAATAAAATTAATACATATTACATACATTCAAAAAAACTAAAGTAGGGTTTGTCAAACCCTACTTTAAAAAAAAAGAAATTTACAAACCCTACATAGTACAACACTACAACTATATACTACATGCTACATACACACATACAAAAGATTTTGAAAGAAGATGTAAAACTTTCAAAATAAATGGATACAAAATGGAATTTTTGCATACAAGAAACAAACTAATCTTCAAAAAAACAACCATACCTCTTACAACAAGCTTCAAACGAGTTGCAAAGTCTTCCTATCCAACTCTTGATGCACCAAATCGAAACACAATGCAGCTCCAATGTGACAAATTGAAGAAAACTTGAGCTTCCTCTTTGCTGGTTTTTCTTCTATGCACCCTTGTTTTTCTTCCCAACTCACTTTACTCTTCCTTTTTTTGCAAGTGAATGAAATGAAAGTCACTTTTAGGGCTAGAAGACAATTAACATAAAAAAACGGACTTCAAAAAAGTTTGCATTATATTTTTTTTTTGTGTTTTTCATTTGCCTTACGCCGGCCGAGTTCGAGGCTCGGGACTCGCCGAGTTTGGCAAGTTTGGGCCAAACTCGCCAACTTGGCGAGTCTGGCGATTTTACTTGCCTGACTCGGACGAGTCCGAGTCCGAGCCCCTGGGACTCGCCAGGCCTGACTCGTACTCGGACTCGCCGAGTCTGGGCGAGTCCAGGCGAGTCCTGTTTCTCTGATATATATACATATACATATACATATACACATACATATGCATATACATATACATACACATACACATACACATATACATACACGCATGCGCGCACACACACGCACATGCACACACACACACACACAAAGAGCATACAGTTGAGAGATATGTAGGCTAATTATTACAATTTCATTTATGCTTTTGTTGTAATGAAAATATTGAACAATGAAATCAGAAATCTCTCTCTCTCTCTCTCTCTCTATACATATACATACACACACACACAAATGCACCCACACACACACACACACCCACACATGCACACCCACACACGCACACGCACACGCACATGCACACGCACACACACACGCACACACACGCACACACACACACGCACACACACACCCACGCACACACCCACACACACCGACACGCACACGCACAAGAACAAGAACACACACGCACACGCACACGCACACGCACATGCACACGCACACGCACATGCACACACACACCGACACGCACACGCACAAGAACAAGAACACACACGCACACGCACACGCACATGCACACACACACGCACACGCACCCACACGCGCACCCACCCACATGCACACACACACGCACACACGCACACACACATGCACGCACACATGCACGCATGCACACACACACACACACATAACACTTAAATTATGACAACCTACCTTCTAACAAAACCAATTTAAGTCATACTGACAATATTACTCAACCTATTATCAAGCGCCTTAGCTAGAATATAGTGAGATACAATCAATAAAGTAATAGGCCACATATCTTTCACTCGAGTTCAATCACCTTGTTTAGAATCAACTTAATGAGCCCCCTTTTAATATGCTTCGCCAAGGAGCTTACTTGAATAGGTTCCCCATATACAACCCACAACTCATCATTATTAATATCCTTTTTTATCTAAAAAATATAGAAGAAAAGCCATTATACTTACTAGATTTGTCTTCTTTAGCATTACTTATTTTCCAATTTTGATGACCTTCTCAAGATTTTAAGTATTAGGCACAAGGAGATTCCTAGTAAAAACCTTAACACAATACTCTTTGTTCTTAATTACCTATCCAAATGAGCCATTTAATATAAAAAGGCCTTCGTAGAATTGAAAAAATCTTTTTCTAGTTTCACTTGGAACAGAAGAAAGACATCCTATAGTGTCAATTTCATTGTCTTTCTCAAACATGACTAGCTTACAATGTTTTGAGGAAATATTCAGCACCTTGAGCAACAAAATTTTGATGGATTTAAATTCATGTTTTCATTTAACTAGTTCTTTTGGAACACCAGAGCTAGGGTCATTTGGAAGATTATTCTCTACTCGAACCAATCTTTGATGCATCTCCCTTTTCCTTCTCATGGCTCTATACCTTTGGCTCTATTATCGAACTTTTCTTTCCATTAGGGATCAACAACATCCATTAGTCTTGCCATTTTGCACTAGAAATTGTTCATTGCTTTTTTACGCAAATATGAATCTCCATAACTTACTATTTTTTTCCTCTACCACTTTGAAGTCCACTCCCTACCAAATCAAAGGGATTTTTTAAAATGTGAACTTATTTGGTTCCAAAGCTTAGATCTATCATAATCATTAGAAGCATAAATAAAAGCTACCCCAAAAACACCTTGCTTAAAGATAACAACCTAAATCACTCTATGACAAAGAAAGCATCTAGAGTTAATGATGAAATCGTTCCATTTACTGGCGAGCAAAAACATGGCAATGATTGGTGAAGTAAGACAAAGAAACTGGTAGTTAAATTTGAAAGCAATATCTAGAGCGAACCCAACACATTTAACCTCTCAAAGAAACAAAAAGTCTTAACAATTCTCTATATCTGCAAAACATTCTATCAACTTCCAATCATTTGTGTCAAGCCCTCTAAGATTCCAATATGCAATCTTTGTAGCTACTTAGAGTTAAGGGTCCTGGGGGACTTTCCATATATTTGCACCATATCATGAGACTTCCTTTTCTTAGTCTTCTTTCACCCTCTCCACCTTTTGGGTTATTGCCATCAACATCCTCCAAAACAGCAACATTCACACAATTTTCACTTAGCTCCACCAACATCTTGATTTGGCAACATATTCTTTTTATTTAAGGAAGCTCCAGTTCTTAATCTCTTGGCACCACCCTTGTTAAGCACTAGAATGCTTACATAGCCAGATACTTATGGGACTTTAGAACCTTGATTCAATTTTGAGGGCTCGACAAAAGACAAAGGCTATACTATAGGGACTGAATGTTTTTTTTGTCTAATTTGGATCCATTATCAACAACTATGTTGTTAACAATAGAAGCAACTTCAACCTTCATAGGCCCATACTTAGTTGAAGAAACGGAAGGAACAAAAGATGGAGGTTTAATACATTTTGCACTCTCCTTGTTAAAGTCATTTCATACTCAACAAATGATGCAAAATCACTAGAATGATAGGATATGATTTATGAATTAACTTTAATCAAACCCAATGGGCATAGGTTAAGCTTCAACAAGTAGAGGATAAGTCGTTTTTTAACTAATGGAAGAAGATTCAACTTTCTCCACCTTTTCTTTCCTAAGAATATCATCAGAAGTCATAGGAGAAGAACAAGGTAATTTAGAAGTGGAAGTAGACACAGCTTCCTCCATTTTATTTTCCTCAATTGACAGTTGTTGAGTGGTAGGACTCAGCCGTTTAATAATCACAAGACAACTGTTATGTACATGTTTGTCTTGTTTGCAAATAAACAAGAATGTAATCTTCTCAACCAACAATATGAGACTCGAGAGATTCATTTGTCAAATGAAAGATTAGGGTTTCAGGAAAAGATCCAAACAATTAAACAAATAGTAAAACCTTACCGAGGCACATATAAGCAAATACCACAGTTGAGGAGGGAGTGTTATTTGAGTTTCTTAAATCCTTACAACTTCCTTTGATAATTTTAGGCACGAATAAGCAAATACCACAATTGAGGAAGAACATTTCTTATCCATCTAGGAGAAGCATGTAAAACTATTTTATCAGCACCCTCGTCTAGGTCCCATGAAGAGCTCCAAAAATATAACAGCCCATATTCTAGAATAGCAAACTGATAGTCTCGCATCTTTGAATTTTTGAAAAAACCCAAAATCACACCTTTCTCAATCATAGAGCAAAAGGAGACATAGCTATTCAATTTCTTTCCCAAAATGGAACCCACCCAATCATCAAAAAGATGATAAGAAGGCAACAAATGTACAAAGAAAATCCCCTCATTTGCTAGTCTACATTCTTCCTTGATTATATTTACCATTTCTTCATTAGGAGACAACACAAACAATCCTCTTAGCAAATGGAGGATACTAGCCAATTTCTTCTGCTCCTTGTATGAATCCATGTCCTAAACATTCTCCATTATCGGTTTTGTAGACAAATCAAGCTCCTTTAGCACAAATTATAGAGTCCTCTTGTAATACTTGCTTGAAAGTCTATGCAGGGTCTGTTGGATTGGTATAAATTGCACAATGACTCTGATAAATGTTTGTTTGAGTGTTAATACACTTCTCCTCCATTCTGCCTATCTTTTGATGCAATGCTTTTCACACCCCTTTTCCCAGTCTTTGGCTCTTTCTTTATAACCATAAAAGAGCGATTGCATATTAATTTTGACAAAGGTTCCTCCCAATTGAAGTCAGAAGATGGGATGGAAAATGATAGAATTTAATAGGACCAAAACACAAAACCAGGCCGGTCGCCTCAAACCAGCACAGTAAACTAAAATAACTCTAATCTAAAATTGAGAAGAATCTCCTAATATCGGTTTCAATTTTCAAGTTATTATGTGTTTATTCCTTAGGTAATTTAATACTCTACTTGGCTACATGATCTATGGGGCACAGTCTTCTTAAACTTTTCAACATTGAAATTTCTTGAATGCTTGTACTCCTATACTAATTGCTTGTCCCATTCTTTTATATTATTTTCATCCTTTCCAATCAAATGTTGTGAATGTTCGATTAGAATATTATCATTTGACATGACAAATCAGTATTCTTTGTAATTCTCAGGTGGATTTGGCAAATGTGCTTGATATGTATTACGAAGATCCAAGTACTTGCCCTGGGAAGCAGCTCCAGACCAAGATTGTTTTAGAGCCCCGCAGGCTTGTTATGAGTAAGGTGCTTATTTTATGTTTGGGTAAAACTTTTCCCTCGCATTTTAGTCATAGGCAACTTTAGCAACAAACAATCAGAGAGCTTTTTGAACAATCTCATAGTTGGTAGACACCATGCAAGTTGTTTACTGGCATTTCTAGTGGAAAAACATTAAAATAAATTCCTATATTTTCAGATTACTGAAGCATCAGTTGTTCGTCGTTCAGATTACCTTGTCATTATGGAAAGCCCTATATGCATCATTAGTGGGAGGGATTGCACTGGTTTCTGTAATTATTGCGGCTCGGCTTCAGAAGCCTAACACTTTGAAGCCTTGTTTTTTGCCTTCAAATTCTATGATTCTGTCATCTACTGATCAAACTCTTGAAGAGTTCCCTGCACAACAATTTAGGAAGGTATTTATCTTGGTTCAAAGGTATTTATATGTATTACATTGTATTAAGCATCCAAGCAATGGTGGGCAAACTGGTCATGAGCTTTACTGCTCTTTTTATTGTCAGTGGTAGCATAAAGAGTCCATCGATTTAAGATGGATTTTATTATGATATTATGTGTGATCTGTTTTGAAGTGTATGTATCTTTTGATATTCAAATGTTATGAAAAAGTAGAACACATGTAATACATATCTAATGATTAGAATAGAGCTCATATAAAATTTATGCAAGTTAAAAATCAAGCTAATTTCAGTAGTGTGTTTTGAGGATTAAGCTGCATTACCAACAACGAATTTCAGTAGAATGAATAGTTGCTCAAGAAATGGTTTCTAGGGCATTTGGAGTTGCTTCCTTTATTTTTTTCTCTGGAATATATGATTTCTAGACTTATTATTGTCTTTAAAATATTAAGCAAATTTCATTTGTTCTCTTAATAGTTTTTCATTTTCATAAACCTGAATTTAGAAATAATCATATTTAATGCACACTATGCAAGGGTTTAACATGATTCGTGACATTTGTTGATTAATATTGCACTTATTTCTTCTCTTTTCAAAATATCTATTTTATGAATTCAGTTTTATGGTGCACCTAACATGTAATAGAACCCCATTTCATCACTAATTGCTTGATAGAACTGAGAAAAAATGAGGTTTTTGGAGCAAGCCAACTCTTACATTTTCATCACTATACTTCAACAATGCTTGTATTTAGATCATAACATCAATTACATCCATTGTTCAGTCCAAGTGAGTGTAGGTTGAACTTTCTCAATGCATTTAGTTTATTGATCATATCTATAGCCTCACTATAAACAAGTTGCATTCCAATGCCAAAAGTTGTCAAGGATTTTGGTGTCTCTGTGACATAGCATTTATTTGATTTTAGTGAATAAGCATTGACACTTGTTTGGTAAGCAGTGTACCTTGGGGATGTGTCTTTGGGGTTTTTGTAAGTTTTCTTCATTTGGTGATTTCAATGGGCGGCAAGATGGGGACACAATATTGTTGATGGTGTTTTTATGCACAATTGAACACAGAATAAAGTATTGAATACTCTATCCTCTCTTGAACAAAGACTTCTCAAATGCTGAAGATTAGCAAAAAGGATCACTCGAGACGACTCCAAGGTTCTTGATGTCAGGTCTTGACTTGTTGGATAGCTTCAATGGTTTGATGTTTCTTGTTGTACCAATGAGGGGACTTACGTAGTTGTTCCTCGATTTCAATTCAATTCAAGTTCTATGGAATGACGTTCTTGTAATGATGTTGCAATATCGCTCTTTCCTAGAACTAACAATCTTTGATTAAAAAAAGTGAAGAAGGAGCAAGGTTTAGGAATGCTATGCTGAAACTAGGAATGCAAAACAATGGACAATCTCAAGTGAGCTCAACTAAGCTTTGCTTTGACATGCTATGAACATCTCCACAACGCTAGTGTAATTTTCTAAGAATAGCTTGGTGATTTTCAAATCACTACCACAAACATAGACACCTTCAAGATGAAGCATATCAATGATGGAATAGTAATCGAAGTTAAGCTTTGGCTAAGGTGAGTTCAGTCGACTACGCAAGATACTTCACCATCGATAGAGTACTAGAAGTATGAATAATGAGCTTCACTATCAATCATGCACATGCATCTTTCACTCATCTAAAATACTTAAGCAAATTCTGTTCTATTTTTTTTCGTCTTTTCAATATTAATGTCTCTCATAAAAGGGATGAAGAAACAAGCAAATGCTCCAAAACTTAATATGTCACCAACACTTCAATGATTTTATTGACTTCTGCAACATCGAGCAACAATTCTTCAAAACTCTTCTAATTGATCCTTTACAAATGAAATGAGTTGAGCTTATATAGAGCTCTCAATTACAATGAATGGCCAAGATTGAATTAGAATCAAGGGCCAAGATTTTGCCACCTAAACCCTAATTAGGGTTTGATACAACAAAATACCTAACTTATAGCAAATTATTTAATATTAGCCAATGGGAATGTGAGATTTTACCAAGATCTAGAGGCAATGGAAAGCACAAATAAGAGAGAACAAAATGTATGATAGGAATAAACTGTATTTTATCAAGATGAAAATACTGATCAACTGGATCATCAAGTGTTACATACAATGAATATGAGCCTCCTTATATAGGCAAGGCTATATGGATATGTGAGCACACAAACATGACATGTGGCTCAATAAGAAACAAGGGTAGGTAGGAAATAGGTGTGGTAGGTAGGAGAAAAAATAAAATATTCCACATGAGGTGAATCACCCACCGAAGGTGGAATGTAACAACAAGATAAGACCACAAAAGGTGGAAATTCTCCTACACACACTATCCCAATGTGGCACAAACACCCAAGTGTCTCATACCCAAACTACTATGATATGCATGTACCTAAGTAAACTTAAGTAAGGTGTAATAATATCCAACATGAATAATTAATTACACCAACAGGGAATATGACATCTATTTGGCACAAAATACGAGGAAATTCCTACAATAGGAAAAATTGATGCCACATAGGATCATAACAAACTATCTTCTAGAATCTTGTTTCCCTTATCCTTTTCCCTATTTGCAAATTCAACGAATCTGGATGTCTTTGATTCAATCTTAGTTATTGGAGCTGCAAGCAGGTTCTTCAATTGTTCCTCCAAGTAACTAACATCATCCAAGATGCCACCACATGCTTCACCCAATCTATTTTTCTTGTGCCCTTTCAATGCATTGTTCAATGCATAAAGTTAAACGCACCATGAGGTCCAAAAGATGTGCTTGTAAGCACACTCTACCATCAAACTAACTGATTTGCATACATGTGCTGAATCGGTGATCACTTGTACAACATTTGAGGGCCCAACCTCCTTTATGGTATCTCTCAGAATGGTAAACTGGAAGTTTGCATCCTTACACTTCCCTGAACAATCCATGGCTTCGAGAAAATAAGAACCAACAGGGCATATGGCTATATGATATTGAGGGTGACCGATGTGTAATATTAGTCCACCTATCCATCACAATAGAGCAACTTGTCCTCATCCAAGTTTGCCTCATATCCTCCATTAGCACATTAACTTTGGAATACTCTTTGTTTAGGAGACTAGTGCGTAGCTTATGATCTCTAGGGTGTATGAATGAGGGACCAATAGAGGCGACATCTTTGACCATTTGTTTGAAGTAAGAGGAACCATCCACATGAAATGGGATGGCATGAGCAAATTGACAATAGAAGACTCTCTAGCATTTTGTTTGCATATTAAACATAGCTTCAGCTGACCTTGGCTTCTCACCACCACTCATCTTCCTCTTTCCTCTTGTGCCAACTTGACTTGTACAATTGTGGATGATATAGGTATATAGATGATTGTGCACTTGCAAAAGAAGGTGTTGACGTTGCCACACCTTCAACCCCCATTTGTGCCTCCACGTGCAATCTATGGCACTCTATCTTCTTATTTTATTTAGTGCTCATCAAGTTTTAACTCCATAGCCTGTAACACCCAAAACTGAGAGCATACCCTTGTGTAGCTGCCTCTAAAATCTGTCTTGTAGGTGTGACAATTCCACACCCTACTCCCTCCTAAGTTTTTTTTCTTTTTATCCATAGGTGTAACAAATTGGAGAAGAGGTTTTTCCTTGGGGCCCTTTGCATATTTTTCCATGGTTTTTGCAAGGCACTTAAATGGATTTGGTTGCTGTCCTCTACCACCCTCAACACTTGTACATGCATTTCCACCAACTACTTCCACTTCATTCTCACGAATACTATCACTCTCACTGCTACTCATAGTGTTTTGAGATTGAATGCAACTTTAAACTTAAAAAATGCAAAAAATGCAAAAAATTCAGATATTTCATGCTTCAAGCTTTGAAAAAAAATTGCAAAAGAAAAAAATGGAAGGATTAAAATTACCTATTTGAAGGATTTGCAGCCCTACTACCCTAGATTGAATCTCGTTTCCAATTGGCTCCTTCTATCTCTTCTCAAAAGAGAAATTCTCCCTTCAAATCCTGCTATTGCTTCTCTTTTCTTCACACACAAATGTTAAAATG
This sequence comes from Cryptomeria japonica, assembly GCF_030272615.1. Taxonomy (NCBI): domain Eukaryota; kingdom Viridiplantae; phylum Streptophyta; class Pinopsida; order Cupressales; family Cupressaceae; genus Cryptomeria; species Cryptomeria japonica. Next base: position 724,534,601 of record NC_081411.1, on the reverse strand, counting down.
AGAGAAAATGGGACATCTATTTCCCTTTAGGGTGTTAAAAAAATGCCTTTTTTAAAAACAAGTTGAAAGTATCTTTTTGAAAAAAAAACCCCACGGACTGATGTCGGGGATGTCTGACTGTCCCTAGGATGGTTGGGGGATGTCCTAGACATCCCTTGCCGTCCCTAGGACAGTTGGATGTCCCCAACGTTAGTCTGTGGTGTCCCCTACGTTACGAGATGTTTCCCTTGTTTTTCTGCAAATTGGGGATGGTTTGGGGACATCCCCTAGGTGTCCCTGGGAAGGGACAAGGGTTTTAGGCTTGGGGACGCATCCCCAAGTAACGTAGGTTCACATATCTGAGGAGATTCATAAATTTGAACTCATATTGGGCCACCATATAGTTGCTTTATTATAACAATTGAAACTCATATCTCTTTTCTCTTTGTGAACAATAGGGATCTAATTTTCCTAGAGTTGTTCAAACCATAGTAGCAAAAATCGTTTGGGGAATAAATCGGCAAATCAAAAGTATAAGATTTTTTGAAAAAATCGAGAAAAAATCGGATAATTAAAAATTATTAAAAAATTAAATATTAATAATTAAAAAAAAATAATATTTAAATTTGTTAATATTAAATAAACCAATACTATATTTCTTAAATTTAATTTTGAATGTTTGAATTTGTTTAATTATTAGAACAATAAATTATTAAAATGTCTTTAAATTTATATATAGTAAATTATAATTTTTAAAAATTTAATATTTTGAAATATTAAATTTAATTTATCGAAAAACATTTAAATAAAAAAAGAATATTAAATTTCAATATTACAATTGTTAAATTTTTTAATAAAATTTTAACATAAATAAAATGAATTTTTTAAATAAAATTTTAACATAATTAAAAAAAATTAAATAATTAAATTTGTTAATATTAAATAAACCAATACTATATTTCTTAAATTTAATTTTGAATATTTGAATTTGTTTAATTATTAGAAAAATAAATTATCAAAATGTCTTTAAATTTATATATAGTAATTTTTAATAATATAATTTAAATAATTTATAATAAATATTAAATATTGATAAGTTTAAATTTTAATTTACATAATTAAATTTGTTAATATTAAAAAAAATATATTATATTTCTTAAGTTTAATTAAGTTCGATTATGTTAAATTTCATATTTTAATAGTTTATAAATTAATTTAAATATATTAAAATATTAAATTCTAATTTATCAAAAGTAATATTAAAATTTAATATTGTAAACATTACAATTTAAAAAAATAAAACTAATGTAAATAAAATAAAATTATTAACTCTATTACTAAAAAAGTAAAAGAACTTTTAAATTTAATAAATATTTGTATTTATTGTATCTTATAAATTAATAATTTAAAATTAAAATAAATATGTTGAAATTCTTAAAAATTTAATATTTTAAAATATTAAATTTAATTTATCGAAAAACATTTAAATAAAAAAAGAATATTAAATTTCAAAATTACAAATGTAAAATTTTTTAATAAAATTTTAACATAAATAAAATGAAATCACAAACTCTATTATTAAAAAATTATAAAGATACTTATATAAAATTTTATTGAAATAAAAACATAAAGTGTAAATTTAAAAAATTCGATTAACCGTAGAATCTCATCTTCGGGTGCCCTACCTGACGAAGCTTCCCCCGAAAGTCTTAAGCCGTCGAAACTCTGCAGGCCAAACAAATTGTTTAGCATTTTCGTCGGATTTAAATGCTTTTTTTCTGCAATTTTAAATGGATATAATCTGCACACTCCCAAACAAAGCTCGCGTGCTGTCATGGCGAAAAAATGTTGGGTCTACTTTTATATGAATTTTTGGCGCTTTTTTAGGGTTTTATGGGGGTCGCGGTTTGTAGCAAACTGCAGTGTGATGATTTCCGGTTTAAATGCACGTTTAGTCGCGATATTAACGTGATTTTTAGCCGACTAATACACTAAATAATCGTTGACTGGCAGTCAACGATTTTCAAGCAAAATCCGCGATTTTTTCATCTAATTAATCGTTGCTGGGTGCGATTCAGTAAAAATCGCGATTAATCAGGTTTTTTTGCAGACTTTTGCTTCTTTGGTTCAAACAATTCCCAAGTTAATGTTTCCAATTTAAAGTCTTGCAAAACACTAAGGTGTATCAACCGAATATTCCCAACCTCGTAATTTTGTTCTCCAAAAGAGGCTGCACTAAAGTACTTAAGATTTATTAGCCAAGTCTTAATTGTATTGCTTAAGTCTTGGCTGGTAAATTCAGGAGATGGTTGCTTTTGTAGATCCTTAACAAGGATCAGACTTGCTGTTTTCTTAGGTCATCATCATTTTCTACATGTTTTTTCACTTGTTCAAGTGGAGGTTGATTTGGAGTTTTTTGTTGATCTTGCAACTCAAGCAACCTTGTCCCATGTGCATCCATTCTATCATGGATGACATTTAGTGTATTAGCCATCCTTTGAAGTAAAGCATCTTGCAAAGGGGGATGTGATGGAGGAGGAAGTAGAGGTGACATGGATTGATCCAAATTGGCTCTATCTTACCTTGGAAGATTCCCTCTTGAATTGGTCTGCATTATGGTTTTTGCAAGAGCAAAAACCTATTGAATCCTTGTTTACTTTAGAGGCCTTAGGTTTATAACTTAGAGCTCTAATACCAATGTCCTCTGCCTCAAATTTGGGATGAATTTTTTTTTATTGAGTACAAAAATGGTTATGCTTGAGGGGATCTGATTTAGAACCTTGAATAGCAAAAACCTATTGAATCCTTGTTTACTTTAGAGGCCTTAGGTTTATAACTTAGAGCTCTAATACCAATGTCCTCTACCTCAAATTTGGGATGAATTTTTTTTTATTGAGTACAAAAATGGTTATGCTTGAGGGGATCTGATTTAGAACCTTGAATATTCTGTTTACTCTAGAGGCCTTAGTTTTAGAACCTAGAGCTTTGATACCAATGCCATATGCCTAAAAAATGAGATCACGTTATTTTTATTAAGTACAAAAACAAGTATGCTTGAAGCTGTCTGATTTAAGATAAGGTCTTACAGCAAATGTGCATTAGTTTTTGCACATTACACTACACTCTAAATGGTTCAACTCATACTCTAAATGGTTCTACTATGTTGAAGGTATGAACATCAGCTGTGAGTCATTTTTCTAAATCACATCATTCACGTTAGTTGTATTTAGTTGACTAAGAATGCTGTATATTTTATATAGTCAAGTTACCTTTTAGTCGTTTAAATCTTAAACCAATTTATTTTATCTGGTTCTTTGATTCTCTTAAGAAATAACTATAAACTTATTTACTTATCAAAGTTCTTTTCACTATTGGTATTGGAGCTTCTTCATTATGGGGGTATACATCGCCTCTTCCTTGCCACAACACATCAAATTCTAAGAGCCGGATATTATTGGCCAACACTATTCAAGGATACATATGATCATGTCAAGACCTGTCACACATGCCAAGTCGCTGCTTTTAGGGAAAGGAATCCTGCCATGCCACTCAACCCAGTGATTGAAGCTAGACCATTCGCAAAATGGGGAATGGACTTTATTGGTGTAATTAACCCCTCGTCCTCGGCGCAACACAGGTATATCATCACTGCGATTGACTATTGTACTAGGTGGTCGGAAGCTCAAGCTATTAAGGTATGCACTATTGAAGCCGTGATCAAATTTCTTGAAGAAAACATCATTACAAGGTTTGGTTGTCCATATGCTTTGGTTTGTGATAATGGTCCTGCCTTTACATCATTAAAATTTTCAAATTGGGCTTTTAAATATGGTATAACCCTTAAATTTTCATCAAATTATTATCCTCAGGGTAATAGGTTAGCCGAATCCACAAATAAGAATCTTCTTATCGTAATCAAGAAATTGCTGGAGAGAAGCCCGAGAGACTGGCATACTCAACTAAGATTTTCTCTTTGGGCAGATCGGATCAGGACCAAAGCCTCATTAGGGATTTCACCCTACTTTCTAGTTTAGGGTCAGGACCCTGTATTCCTGATGCAACTAAGTATCCTAACATTAAGGTTTATCTAGGAATACATGGAAGACACAGATGCTGTGCAAGCTCGATTGACACAACTCTTGAACTTAGAAGAAAAGAGAGATCAAGCCTTAGAGAACTTTGCGAAGCACCAAGGGGTTGTCAAAAGATGGTTTGATAGACAAGCAAGAATCAAAGCATTCAGAATCTCAGATCTTGTCCTATACTGGGACAAGGCCCACGAAAAGAAGGGTGAGCACGACAAATTTGACAAATTATGGAAGGTCCCTTACCAGATCTCCGAGATATTGGGGGAGAAGGCGTTCAAGCTAAAGACCTTAACTGGGGAAGATGTCCCATTGCCTGCCAATGGGAGGTATCTCAAACATTATTTCCAGCCCTAAAGTTCTAAGAGGTCTGCCTTTGTATATAGTTAGCCTAGGTTTTTTTTTTCAAGTTTGGTTTGCCCTGGTTTTGGTGTGTGGTGTGTTTTGGGTTTCCTTTCGTCTTTGTCCGGGTCTTAGTTTAGGTGGCTTTTGCTTTGTGTGTCTTAGTTTAGTTGGCTTGCTTGTTTTGAGGGGTATCCATTGAGAAAAGGTGGTTGTATCATGAAGCACACTGGCATTCTACCGAATTGTTCATCTCATTTGTTTAATCATGAAGTCCTCTGGAACATAAAGAAATTTTTCTTAATGAAATCTTGAGTCAAACTGTATTTACAGTGAAGTAAGATTTGCTTATTGTAATGAGATACTAGTATCCTTTGATTATTATATTTTTTCACACTAATAATCTCCGAGTCATTATGGTTTTCAGGCAAAGCTGTGATTGGTGAAAAATATAAAATTTGGCTTCAGCGCCACCGCAATTCTCAAACCCTAGTAAGCTTCATCGCTTACAAGCCAAAGGAATTGACAGAATATGGAAAGCAAAGAAAGCAATATCAAAAAGAGAAAAAATGAGAAAAGAAGAAAAAAAGAAAATCTGAAAAAAGAAAATGAATGGCTAATGGGAACATGTGAGTAACTCCATCGGGGCTATGGACGCTCGGCTGACAATGGAGCAATGTTCGTGAGATTGCGGCGATAACCTCATCAGGACTATAGACGTCTGATTGGCAGCGAGGCTCTATCCAGGATGCTTATGAAGTTCAGATAAACTACGTAGCTAATCACAAGGGAACTTGGAGGTCATGATTGTCTTGTTGAGGGGAATTAATGCATTGCACACACATGGATAATCATGGACTTAGTACTTTATCTCAATATGAAAATCTCTTTGTGTAAATGCTTTATAACTTATTGATTTATTAAGGGAGATTCTCCGTGTGTTTCGGAAGATGGATTGATTCTCAAATGTTCGCGAACATTTTTAGTGGTGTCACCAGATGTTGTGACCATTTCACACATCGCCCCATCAAAATGGGGACCCCCTCTTGTTTTTAGGTCTTGTTTTCTCTTTGCCTAGCTTTTCTTTGCTTGTTAGGTGTTTTGAGTGAGTTAGTGGTGGCCTAGTTCAGGTAAGTTAGGGTTTCCTCCATAGAGCTTGCCTAGGGTTCTTTTTAAGGTCAAAATTGACCTAAGCTTGGGGGAAGTCATTTTTTCTCTGCCCTGAACTCTGATGTAATTTTAGCATGATCTTGCCTTAGAAAGATGGAGAATGTATATTTTGCAATGAGGTCATGAGGAGTTTGAGTCAGGATGAGTCAAGGTTGTGAGTTGTTAGGCCAGAGTCTTGCCTTTTGTTGGGTTTGAGTTGATGTGATGAAGCAAGTGATCAAAGTGTAGGCATGAAGGATAGCATGAGCAAGCCTGGATGGATGTAACTATAAGGAATTTGAGCCAAAAGGAGAAATTCGCTCCTGACCCTTCCAAAGGGTCCAGAGCGAATTTCCTCATATCTATTTTCCTAGTCCTAATTTGCATCACAAACCTTGCTCCCATAGCATCTTTGAAGGGGATAAATGCACTTGGAACGAGAGACGATGAAGAAATTGAGTTAAAACATCAATTTCGTTCTCGAGCCTTCTAGAGGGTCCAGAGCGAAATCCTTAGAGAAGACCTAATTTGTCATCAAAAGGCAAATGGACTTGATTATGATGAAGGAAGGACCTAAAAACCCAATTTCCTAATACCTCCCTTCCTGGTCCTAATTTGTATAAAAACTTTGTCTTTATGGCATGATCAAGAAAGAATTGATGTGTTCAACAAAGCAAAGTGATGAAAGGGTCAAGAAATTAAGCATAATTGCAAATTTCGCACCTGACCCTTCCAAAGGGTCCAGAGCAAAAATTCCCAAAAGACCCAATTCTTCACCTAAGTCATTGAATGGTTGGGCAAATTTGCAAGATTATGGAAGGAAAAGGATCAAAGATCAAGTCTAGAACAAAGTCAAGTGAAAAAGATTGAGGATTGAGCCAAGAAGAGCAATTTCGTGCCTGACCCTTCCAAAGGGTCCAGAGCGACTTTCTTCATAAGGCATTCTACCTTGCCCAAACCTATGAACTAATCCTTGTCCCATGCATTTTTGAAAGGCACTTGTTTTGATAGAGAAAGGTTGGAAATGAAGTCAATTTGAGCCTAAAACATGAATTTCACTCCTGACCCTTCCAAAGGGTCGAGAGCGAAATCCTTAAGATAGCTCATTTCCTCACCAAAAACGTTGAAAAGAACATCACCTTAGAGCAAGTTGGCTTGAGTATGATGAGGTAAAAGTCAAAGGGACGAGTACAAGGCAAGTTGAGTGTGAATTGAGCCAAGAAAAGAAAAATTCGCTCTTGACCTTCTAAAGGGTCCAAAGCGAAATTCATCCAAGCTCTTGACCCTCTCAAGGGGTCCATAGCGAAATTCTTAGATGGGCTCCCAATTTCACCTAGTGCACTAAGGCAACCTTGTTTTGATGGCAAATTGACTTGATTATGGTGAGAAGAGATTGGATAAGTCAAGTTTGAGGTGATTTAAGGGAAAAGGAAGTGTAAAATAAGCCTAAGGAAGAATTTCGATCCTGACCCTTCCAAAGGGTCCAGAGCGAAATTTCTTAAACCTTTCTTTTTTCCTTGTTTGAAGACCAGGATCTTGATTCGTAAGGCATTGTTGAGATAAGATTGATGTGTATTCGCCTTGAGCAGTGATTTGGAGCAAGGAAATGATAGAATTGGGACTTAATCATTAATTTCGCTCCTGACCCTTCCAAAGGGTCCAGAGCGAAATCCTTTGAACTCCCTATTTTCACCTTGTTTTGAGCTAGGATGGAGGCTAGTTGTGTGATCATGATGAGAGGAGGTTTGAAAGGTTAAGTTCAAGGCTGTGAAATGATGAAAATGTGAGGTAAATTGAGCAAATTCGCTCCTGACCCTTCCAAAGGGTCCAAACTCCAGAGTGAATTTTCATAGAATCCTCCCTCTTGCTTCAAATTTGGACCAATTTTGTGTCTTGGAACCTTAGTTAAAACATTGTCATGCCTTCGAAGCAACTGAAGATTGAGAAAGTGGAAGATTTGAGTCTAAAAAGCAAAAATTGCTCCTGACCCTTCCAAAGGGTCCAAAGCGAAATCTTTGAGATAAGCCTAATTTCTTGCCAAAACACTTTGAAATTGACATCACTTTAAGGATGGATGAGCTAGGTTGAGATAGGGAGAGGACCTAAAAGCCAAGCTTAGATTCCAAAATACTTTATTCCTCTCCTAAATCGCTCATCAAACCTCATTTTGAACAACTAAGCAAATTTGCCTTGACCTAAAACTTTTTAAATTTAAAATTCAAAAAATTTACCCTTTGGCGCCAAAGTTTTTTTATATAATTTTAACAAAGTCGGCCAGCTCAAGAGGGTGAATTAATGGATTTTTTTTATATATAACAAAGTCGACCTCTTGAAGGAAAGGGTGGAAGCGCCTATAAAGGGAAGTAAATCTCAAAATCATTAATCATTCATTCATTCTTCCTAAAGTGAATTCAAGGAGCAGACTTGCAGAAGCGAACTCCAGCAGATAGAAGGCGAATTTCAGGTTTAAGAAGGCAAAAATTATATAATAAATCAGGCAGATTTAACCTTCTTAATCTCAAACGTGATCCTCTCAAGGGCAACTTAAAAGATCAGCAATCCTTCGAAGGTGAATTTGAGGTGCAGACCTGAAGCTTTTAGCAGAACAAATTTCTTTGAACAGCATTTTGGAGAGAGGTGAATTCAATAGCAAGGCATTATTTCCCCCCTCTTTTCAGGTTCATTCCTTTTAAGGTTCAAAAATCAAGGTTAAGGTATGTGCAATCTGATTTATTTTGAAGAGGATTAAATGAAGATGTGATTTTATTCAATATTTTTGTAAAGATAGGTCTTCTTATTGATTCATTTGTGATTTCAATTTGTAATTTTTAATGCTTATTCATTTGATTTCAAATTGAAGTTCAATTGTTCTTTTAAGGTCTTGAATCACCTATCTAGGTTACTGTTGTGACCATTTCACACATCGCCCCATTAGAATGGGGACCCCCTCTTTTTTGCTTTGGTTTCGCTTGTTCTTCTCTTTGCTTTTTGAGTGAGTGAGTGGTTTGTCTGGGCTAGGACTAAGCCTTAGGGGTTTCTTTTGATGTTATTCAAGCTGAGTCCAGTCAAATGTTGAAAGTTGTTAAGCATCCTCCCGAGGATTGAGATTGTTGAAATAAGGTAAGTCTTCCAAGAGAGTCAAGTAGGTCTCAGGTTAGGTCTAATCAGGGTTTTTTAGGGTAAAATCCAAATTTTGATTAAGTGTTAGCATTTTGAAGGTGAAATTGTGTGTTCTTGCCTAGATGAGTTTTGATCAATTTTTTGAAGCAAGATGATGCCTGAAACACAAAATTCGCTCCTGACCCTCTCTAAAGGTCCAGGGTGAAATTCATCCTAAGTGCAATTTCTTGTTTTTGATAGGCTTGCTAACTGGTTCCTGACCTTGAGAATGACCTAACTCTGCCTTGTGAAGTGATTGGAGACTTAAATTTTGGATGGTTTAGCCAGAAAGGATAAGTTCGCTCCTGACCCTTGCTGAGGGTCCAGGGCGAAAATGTTATTTAAGGCATATTTGTCACTGACTTTTCTAATTTGTTTTGTGCAGGGTCTCCAGGAGGGATGATTGGATGTGACTTGATGCTTTTGAAGATTTGAAGGCATGGAAAATGATGAATTTTGAAGACTAAGGGAAAATTCGCTCTTGACCCTCACTAAGGGCCCAGGGCGAAATTTTGATTTCCCTCATCTTATAGTGAAAAGTGACCAAGTGTTGGATATGAGTGGAAAATGAATGACTTTCTCCATCCACCTGAAGGAGTTTTAACTTGAGATGATGAAGGATCTTGTTGGAATCATCAAATTCGCTCCTGACCCTCTCTGAAGGTCCAGGGCGAAAAAACTTATTGGAGTCATTCCTGACCTTGTTTGGTCAAATTGAGATATCAAAGGCGTGGTGAAGGACGAGATGAGCGTAAAGATGCATCCAGACTTGATTGAAGATAATGAAATGATGGAGTTTTGCCCAAGAAAGGTAATTTCGCTCCTGACCCTCTCTGAAGGTCCAGGGCGAAATTCTTTATATGCACATTTTTAGACCTTTCTTGGATATGAACTTTTATTCATAGCGTGAAACAAGATGAAATCTTCCCTGGCAAAGGCATTTCATGATGAAAAGTGAAGCATTTTGGTCTAGAAGGCAAAATTCGCTCCTGACCCTCTCTGAAGGTCCAGAGTGAAATTTTCAAAAGGCACATTGCTTGCTAGGTCAAAGTGATTTTTTATGATTGGAATAGATGAAAGCAAGTGTGTTTTACCCATTGAATATAATTTGGACGATCAACAAGGAGGCAATCAAGCCAGATTTGCAAAGTCGCTCCTGACCCTCTCTGAAGGTCTAGGGCGAATTTCTAAGTTTCTCTCCTTTCTTTGAAGAATTAGGACAAAATCTTGCTTGAATGAGTGAGGAAGGGTGTATTTTGACCATTGAAGATAATTTGGGGGGCTAACAAAAGATGGATAAGCTAGAATTTGTGCAAAATCGCTCCTGACCCTCTCTGAAGGTCCAAGGCGAAAAACCTAATATCCAACTTTTTTTTCCAAAATTAAGTGAAGCTAAGCCTAGACACAAGTTTGAAACGATGTTTGAAATGCCTTGAGGTGGAATTGAGATGCTAAGATTGCAAATGTTGAGGACAATAAGGAAAATCGCTCCTGACCCTCTCCAAGGGTCCAGGGCGAAATTTTCAAGAGCTCTCACTTCCCTTGTATTTCGAGATGGTATTTTTGTTTCCAAGACTCAAAAGGGAGTGGAGAACGATATTCTACGCCTTGAAGGTAATTTGAAGTTGAAGTGATCAAGAATTTGGGCAAAAAGACTCAAAATCGCTCCTGACCCTCACTGTAAGCCCAGGGCGAAATTTGCAAAACCAACAACTTCCCTTCAAGATCGCGCTAAGGCAAGGTTGTGTTAAGGTGGAAAGGTCCTCCAAAAACGTAATGAACAAGGATTTACCTCCGAAATTTGATGATCCTGGCCTAAATTGCAAAAGTCGCTCCTGACCTTCATTGGAGGCCCAGGGCGAAAATCTTTGAAGTCCTTATTTTGCATTGCAAAGGCAAATCAAGCATGCATGGAACGAGTGAAGGAGATCATTGCTTACCCCACAAGGAGAGTTGACAATTAAAAGATTAAGGATTAAGAGCAAAAGTGAAAAATCGCTCCTGACCCTCTCTGAGGGTCCAGGGCGAAAAAATCCTAATAGCACTTTCCTCCTAAAGATCAAGTGAAATCAAACTCAAAACTCCAATTAAAAATGCCATTCAAATGCCTAGATGAAGTTTTAGACTAGAAAAATGAGGTATGCAAGGCCTAAATTGAAAGTTTGCTCCTGACCCTTGCCAAGGGTCCAGGGCGAAGTTAGTAGCATTCTTTGTTTTATCATATTTGAGCATTGATATTCCCCAAATTCCTCAAAATTGCTCACTTTGAAGCCTTTGAAAAGAAATTAATTAAAATTAAATTGGCATTTAATAAAAGACATATTGGCATTTAATAAATTAATTTTGAGCCTTAAAAAATCGAACTTTTATTGTGAAGGCATTTAAAATTAATTTTTTATGAAATTAAAATTGAATATGGAGCGCTTAAGGTCTTATTTTTATTTATTTTATCAAGTCGGCCCCTCCTTTTTACAATTTTATTTATTTTTTAACCCCTTTTTGCCAAGTCGGCCGAGAGGGAACAAAGGGGGTGGGCGCTCTATATATTGGGGGTGTTTTTTTTTCACAATTCAAATCATTCACTCATTGCTTCAAGTGCGAATTTGGAGAGCAAGAAGGAGGTGCAAAATCTGGTCTATTTGGAGCGAATTTATTTCAAGTGTTGGAGACTAGAAGGAAGTGGAGTTGATTCTTGTGAAGACAAAAGGAGGCGCATTTTATTCAAGGGAAAACTTTGATCTACATTGTGCCTAGCAAAATTCACCTATTTTTGCATCATTTCTTAGAGTTTAATACTCAAGGGGAGGTATGGCGAAATCATCTTAACACCCTTGTTGAAGATTTGAATTTTGAACTTTTGTTTTGAGAATTTCAAGTATTGCATAGTTAATTAGGAAATGATAACTCAAGATTTATCATGAAGTTTCCTAATAATCCTAAATCTTCCTTTCTACTCTATATTTTTACGCTTCAAGATATATTACTCATTGTGAAATGTCGTGTAGGTGTCAAGATGGCGACTCCAAAGGCGGGAGCATCTATTAGTCGCCCGGCTCTCATGAAGGAAGATGAAAAGAATGAAGAATTGGAGACCAGGATCGTGTCCAAATGGAGCAATATCGGAGATACCAACTTGGGAAACTTCAGTATGAAGAAGTTTCGAGAGGTCCCCTACATTGGCAAGCCATCACCTGTCGCAAAGAGAATAATTGAAAGTGGCATCATCAAGGCGGCCGGTTCCCTCCAGCAGTTCAGTGTCATGAGCTGATGATCAAGTGTGCCCGCCATTATGACTCACAATCGAGATCGATCGTATCCAAGGAAGGGAACACTTTGTCTTACCTTTCAGAGGAGGCTATAAGTGAGGCTCTCCATCTTCCAGAGCATAAAGATATGATTTACAAAAGCCTAGAAGGAGCCAGGTCAATGTATGAAGATGATCCCGACACTTGCTTGAATCTCATCAATAAGAATTGGTTGCTCAAAAGTTGTCCTCGCCTGAGCAAGATTCCCAACACACCACATAGGATCGACTTCCAGGAGGAGTACAAAGATTTGATAACTTTTCTCAATCGAGTTACAGGGGCTCCTCAAGCCTTCTACTTTGAGAAATGAATGTTCTACTTCATTCAAGTGATTATCCAAGGGAAAGGAACGATTCATTGGGCCAGAATTATTAGCCATTGCCTGGATGTGCAGTTGAGAAGACTAAAGCCTACCAAGTCGTTCCACATGAGCTCATACGTCATATATGCCTTGATCAGGAGTTTCGAATATGCAGGGCTACCTCACAGAGGAGTGATCGGAAGAGGACCTGGAGAAGTGAGAGTTTGTGACTCTTATGTTCATTTGCATCATCCTCCTAGAGGTGACTACAAGTTAGTCAATGACACCTTCACGATGAACATCACTAGGATATTGCAAGGTGGGATTTACGATCGACTATCTCTCGATGCACAGGAGCTTGTGAAGAGGTATGGTGCTTGGTTCATCCAGTTTCAAAAGTTTACATATATCAGAATTCATGGGTGTCCTTCACCTCCCTACATGTTGCCAAGGTATCCGACAGACAGGATAGTGCTACTTGAGGTGACCAGATAGTTGGCAGCTTATGCAAAGGCGTTCAGACACAAGCATGGAAATGGAGTTCCCGTGCCCATCATATTGGGGAATTCAGTTGAGGTATGTCCTAATACTCAAGCCTCGGAGGATGCAGAGAAGGAGCTGGCTTTATATTCATTCACGTTCTTTGCCTCGAGGGAGAATTTCGATCCTCATGGTTATATGGAGGAGAGAGTTGGCAAGAAGTACAAACACGAGTTTTAGGTAGAGGACTTTTGGATGAATCTCTCAAGTGATTTAGAAGTGAAAAGAAAGATGCATTCCAGATTACCTTTAGATTTCATCAGGAAATGCAAAGTTTACAGAGTAGTCGATCAAGCTCAGGATAGTGGCAGACATCTCCAATCATCCTATGACAAGGAAGATAAGAGAGTGAAGATAGATTGGAGCGAGCCTGAGATTTCGGACTTGAGAGCTTTGATGGCTCTAGTTTTGTCATGTACTCGCAGATGGGTGGATGTACAACATCAGAAGTTAAGAGAACAGAACATACCAATGACTTTTACTTTGGAGGAAAGACCAGAAGAAGGAGAAGCGAGCGCAAGTGAAGGCAATTCTCATCCTAGAGGCGCAAAGAGGAAAGAAAGACTTGAGAAAAGAGAGCCTTCCAAGAAGAAGCAAGAGGCCAATCGAGATCGCCCATCAGGCACATCTTCTCGACATGGAAAGAGGGCAAGTCAAGCTGAAGGACAAGAGAGGACGGTGCCTGAGGTTGATGAATCTATGGAATCCATGGTACAAAATGATAAACTAGAAAAGGGACAAACACCTCAGCATTCATCAAGTCAATCTCCCCAAGTTGATGAGCTACATGAAGAGAAGAATGATGATGAAGCGACATCCCCTCTCCGAGAAGATGAACCATTGCTTAAGGAAATACAAGATAGAGAGACAAGATCTGCCATTCCGGATTGGTTAAAGGAGAGATTGACAAAGGTGATTGTGATTGAGGATGAAGAGGATGTGATTGACTTAGAGAGTCTTATAGGAAATTCTCAAGAGGTAACGGAGAAGAAGAAGGCCACCAAGATGTCCAAGGTGATCACAGATGAGACAAGATCCAAGAAATTGCAGATAGCTACACCAGTAGTGGACAAGTATGAAGGTAAAATCCTTGCAGATGAGTATGATGTAGAAACATTTGAGCTTGGTCCCCTCACTACTGAACAGACACTGGATGAGGCAACCGATTCATTTGAAGCACTTAAAGACAAGCTTAAAGAAGAAATGGAAAAGAATAGAAAGCTTGAGAGAGAAGTCGGTGCTTGGAGAGGCTACTTTAGTCATCTCAATCAGCCCTTGGGACGTCAGGATCCGGCAGTATCTCCTATGCAAGCACTTCCCCTCGAATCAGTTGGCGAGGCAGAAAGAGTCAAGAGCTTGGTTCAGCTTATGAGCTCTTGGATTGACAAATCCCACACAGTAGCTATTGAATTTTCAACAAGAATGATGAAGACAATCCACCGAGCTATCCAGGTCCTTGAGATCGTCCACAACCTAATGATAACTGTAGCCGCTTTCGCTCACACTAGAGATGTTATCATTCCTGTTCTACAAGTAATCAGGCAAACACCAAGGAAGATCCTAGCACAAGAAAAGATAATGGATGGAGGAGCTCATAATTTACTTCAGTGGTCAACTCTACTCCAGATGAAAGAGGCTCTTTTCGAGGACATCAACACCAAATGCAATCAAGTTGAAGGTGTCATCCATCCAATTCAGGATAAGGTGTTTGAAGTGTTATGTACCATTCTTGGTAGGAGGATCGAAGTTGAGATGGATGTAGACCTCCAAGAGTTGGAAGAGAGAGTCAAGGTCATCTTTTGCAAAGATGAGAATGTCATCACAGATGAGCAACTGGATCTAATGTTCACCACTATGCTCCTGATTGAGAAGATCAAAGAACTCGAACCTGGATGGGAAACGACTCTTCTCAATGCTTTTGATTAGGTTATCCACTTGGAGGAGCGAATGAGGAATCTTCTCGAGATTCCTATTGCTAAGATTGAAGGAATTGTGTCCAGATTCGTTGCATATGCTAAGAAAGAGCATTGGAAAGGGAACAAGGTTCTAGAAGAACGGTTGTTATAGAATGATGTGGCATCTTAATTATCATTGGTCTATGTTTCCTCGATTTTTGTGCCAATTAAATATTTGGCTATGCATTTAATAATGTTCATCTAAAAAGGGAACTTTTTGTAACAAACCCTAATTAGGGTTTAGGTGTCAGAATCTCAGCCGTTGATCTTCTTTTGATCTGGGCCGTTGATTGTAATTGAGGATGCTATATATACCCTCACTCATTTTCATTTTGTCATTAGATGATTAGAGATTAGATATTAAGGAGATAGATAGTTAGAGCTTTCGAGAGAAGAAAGTTATTTTGTAGCAAGATTGAGTAGTGAAGAAAGAATTTCGAACAATTGTTGTCTATTTTGGCTTTGAGATCAATAAAATATTGAAGTTATGGTGTTTTATTACAATTCTTGTGGCTATCTTCATGGTTGTTTACTTTCTTGAATCATTCTCAGTCGAAGTAGTATTTAAGTTCGAAGGACTAAGTGTTGTGCTTGATCTTTGGTGAGATTCACGTTCCAAACCACTAGCTTCTTACTAATTGTAAGGACGCCTTGCGTGGTCAACTGGAGATATTTAGATTGCTTGAACCTTCAGTCATTATTGAACTATTGATATGTATCTTTATGGTAGTATCTATAAGTCTTGATGATTTGAAAATCACTAATCACCTTAGAAGATCGCATCAATTCCAGTAGAGTTGTAATTCCTTGGCAATACTAAAATTGGTAGAATCTTACCAAGTCTAGCCTACATTGAGTCATTCTTAGGATTAGATTAGAATTCATATCTTGAAAACCCTATCTTTTGATCTTTTTTGAGAATTTGTTAGTGTTAGGGAATTCCTGTTCCTGCGGTCAAGTAAAAGTAATACGAACGAACTTTCAAAGTGCGTAAGACCCCTTGAAGAAACAACATTCACAACGACCACTGGTGCTTATCCACACGTAGAGACCCTACAGCAAAGAACCTTGAAGTCACCCTGACCGATCCTTTTCGCGATATCTTCAGCATTCAGAGGCTTTACTCAAGAGAGGATAAGGTACCCTTGGGTATTTTATTCTGTGTTTGATAGTGTACAAAATACACGTCAACAGTTACTATACCTAAAACTTAAGCCCTTTTTTATAGATAACAAATGGCGGCCACCAAGGCAAGTGGATCCTCTACCCGATAGGCTCTCATTAAAGAAGATCAAAAGAATGACGACTTGGAGACGAGGATCGTATCCAAATGGAGCAATATCGGAGACACCAACGTAGGAAACTTCAATGTGAAGAAGTTTCGAGAAGAACCCTACATCGGCAAGCCATCACCCATAGCCAAGAAGATAATCGAGAGTAGGATCATAAAGGTGACAGGGTTCCCTCCCACAGTCAGATGTCATGAGCTAATGATCGAATGTGCTAGGCACTATGATTCACATTCAAGGACAATTGTAGCCAAAGATGGGACTATCCTCGCCTATCTCTCAGAAGGAGTTATAAGTGAAGCTTTTCATCTTCCAGAACAGAGAGATATGATCTACAAGAGCTTAGAAGGAGCTAAGTCTATCTACGAGGATGATCCTGATACCTGTCTAAACTTCATCAATAAGAATTGGTTACTCAAAAGTAGGCCTGGCCTAAATAAGATACCCAATACACCTCACATAATTGATTTCCAAGAAGAATTCAGAGACTTGATAACCATGCTTAATCGAATTGTAGGTGCCTCTCAAGCCTTCTTTTTCGACAGGTGGATGTTCTTCTTTATACAAGTGATTGTTCAATTGAAAGGGATGTTCAATTGGGCTAGGATTATCAGCAACAACCTAGATGTGTAGTTGAGGAGGCTAGTTCCTACCAAGCTATTCCACGTGAGCTCATATGTTATATATTCCTTAGTCAGATGCTTTGAATATGTAGGACTACCACACAGAGGAGTTGTTGGGAGAGGACTTGGAGAGATAAGGGTATGTGATTCTTATGCTCAATTGCATCACCCCCCTAAGAATTACTGCAAGATAGTCAACAATACCTCCACAATGCATATCACCGGGACTCTACAAGGAGGAATTCACCAAAGATTGTCTCTAGAGGCACAAGAACTCGTGAAGAAACATGGTGCATGGTTCATTCAATTTCCTAAATTCACCTACATCAGGATCCATGGATGTCCTTCACCTCCTTATATGTTGCCAAGGTATCCTACAGATAGAATAGTACTACTTGAGGTGACTAGACAGCTGACAGCTTGTGCTAAGGCATCAAGACATAAGCATGGAAATGGTATCCCTATACCTATTTCACATGGAAATTCAATTGAAGTATGTCCTAATTCTCAAGCAGCTGAAGATGCAAAAAAGGAGCTATCTCTCTACTCATTCACATCTTTTGCCTCGAGAGAAAATTTTGATCCTAATGGTCATATGGAAGAAACAGTTGGGAAGAAGTACAAACATGTATTTCAATTAAAGGACTTCTGGATAAATGTTCAGAATGATGTAGAGGTAAAAAGAAAGATGCACTCTAGATTGCTTTTGGATCTTATCAGAAAATGCAAAGTTTATAGAGTAGCAAATGAAGCACAAGACAGTGGCAGATATCTTCAATCTTCCTATGAGAAAGAAGACAAAGAAATGAAGATTGATTGGGATGAGCAAGAGGTTGCAGAATTAAGAGCATTGATGGATCCAGTCTTGAGTTGTACTCGCAGATGGGTAGATGTCCAATATCAAAAGTTGAAGGAAAAAAACATAGCTATGACATTCAACTTAGAAACAAGAACAGAAGGAGAGGCGAGTGCAAGTGAGAACACTTCTCATTCTAAGGGGTCGAAGAGAAAGGAGGGACCTGAAAAGAGAGAATCGTCCAAGAAGAGACAAAAGGTGAATCCTGATCACCCCTCGAGTGCTTCTTCTACACATGAAAAGGATATAAGTCAAGGAGAGGATCAAAGAGAGAAGGTGTATGAAATAGATGAGTCTATGGAATCCACAGCACAAAATGACAAACAAGACAAAGGAAGGACACCTCGGCACTCATCAAGTTAGTCTCTTCCTCTCCAAGTTGATGTTAATGAGCAACAAAGAGAAAGATATGATGATGAATCGACATCTCCTTTTAGAGGCGAGTGGCCATTGCCTGAGGAAGTGCAAGTAAGAGAGGGAAAGTCTTCCATTCCAGATTGGCTTAGAGAAAGACTTACAAAGGTAGTTGTGGTTGAAGATGAAGAGAAAGCATTTGATTTAGAAAGCCTTCTAGGCAATTCTCAAAAGGAGATTGAAAGCAAGAAAGCTACAAAGATGTTAAAGGTAATCAGAGATGATGCAGGATCCAGAAAGATATAGATAGCTACACCAACAGTGGACAAGTACGATGATGAGATCATGGCAGAAGAATATGATTTAGAGACATTTGATCTTGGCCCACTTACCTTCGAGCAAGCCATGAAAGATGTGACTGATTCAGTAAGGGCAGTTAATGATAAACTAAAAGAAGAAATGGAAAATAATAAAAGGTTGGAAAAGGAGATTAACGCTTGGAGGAATTATTTTAGCTACCTTAACTAGCCGTTAAGGCAACATGATCCAGTAGTCTCACCCTTGCAGGCACTCCCTCTTGAGTCAATAAATCAGGCAGAAAAGATGAAGAACTTAGCCCAACTCATGGATACATGGATTGATAGATCCTACATGGTAGCTAAGGAATTTGTTGGAAGAATGATGAAAACAGTCCACAGGGCCATCCAAGTCCTTGAGATCATTCATAATCTAGTGGTAACTGTCGATGCATTCACTCACATTAGAGACATTATCATCCCAGTATTGCACGTGGTAAGAAGGACATCAAGACAGGTTTTTGCACAAGAAAGGATAATTGATGGAGGAACCCATAATCTCCTACAATGGTCAACTTTGCTCCAAATGAAGGAAGTTCTATTCAAGGACATCAATAGTAGGTGCAGCCGAGTTGAGGACACTATCCATCCTATCCAGGATAAGGTGTTTGATGTACTGTGTACAATCCCTGATAGAAGGATAGAGATTGAAACAGATGTGGACGTCCAAGAATTGGAGGACAGGATCAAGGTCATCTTTTGTAGAGAGGAAGACATAATCACAGAAGAGCAACGATATCAAATGTATACTACTATGTTCTTGATTGAGAAAACAAAAGAGTTAGAGAATGGATGGGAGATGACTCTTCTTTCGGCCTTTGATGAGGTCCTTCACTTGGAAGAGCGAATGAAGAACCTGCCTGAGATTCCCGTTGCAGAGGTTGAAGGTATTATGTCCAGATTCATTGAATATGCCAAAAAGGAACAAGCAAAAGGGAACAAAATTCTAGATGAGAAGTTGTTATGAAATGATGTGGCAATTCAATCCCTATTGGATGATGCTTCCTCGTTATTTGTGTCAATTTCTATTGGCTATGTTATAATAATGCTTATCTAATTAGGGTTATTTTTTGTAACAAACCCTAATTAGGGTTTAGGTGTCAAAATCTCAACCCTCGATCTTCTTTAAATCTAGGCCATTCATTGTATTTGAGAATGCTATATAAGCTCTCACTCATTTCATTTGTAGGTTAGAGTTAAGAAGAATAAGTTTATTAGCAGCAGAGAAAAAGAGTAGTTATTGCAAATTTGGTGAAGAGAGAAAGTTGAACAATTTTTGTTATATTTTGCCATTAGATCAATGAAATATTGAAGTTATGGTGTTTTATTGCAATCTTTGTAGCTTCTTACATGTTTGTTCATCTCCTTGAATCACTCCTATTGAAAATAGTATTTAGATGTTAGAGTTAGATTGAGTGATAAATGTTGTGTTTGATCTTTTAGTGAAGCTCATAGTCCAAACCACTAGCCTCTTATTGATTATAAGTGTGCCCTGTGTAGTCAACTGGAGATATTGAAATTGTTTAAGGTTCAATCATTACTTGAGTGCTGATATGTATCCTATTGATAGTATCTATGTTCATTAATGATTCGAAAATCTTTGAATTCCCTTAGAAGATCGCACTGATTCCAGTAGAGTTGTTGTTTTATGGCAATACTGAGATTGGTAGAGTTTCACTAAGATCGCCCTTCATTTAGTAATTCTTAGGCTTAGTTTAGCATAGCCCTCTTGAATCCCTTATCTTTTGCCCTTTTTTTGAAACATCGGTTAGTATTAGGAAAATCCAGTTCCTCATCAGTAAAGTAGTTGCAAGAACCAGCTTTCATAGAAAGTATGCAAGGCCCCTTGATGAAGCAGCAAACACAACGAACACTGGTGCTTATCCACAAGTAGAGAACCTACATATTAAAACCTTGGAGCTCCCTCAATTGATCCTTAGGCAAAATCTTCAGCATTCAGGGAAGCTATGTTCAAGAGAGGATAAGGTACCTTTGGGTATTTTATTTTGTGTTTGATCGTGTATAAAAGACACATCAACAGTTCCCAAGTTCCTAAGTCTTCAACCCCGGAACTCTGGAACCCCCAGGTTCCCAAGTTCCTAAGTCTTCTACCTTGGAATTTCGGAACTCCCAAGCTCCCAAGTTCCTAAGTCCTTGACCCCAGAACCCCTAGGTTCCCAAGTTCCTAAGTCTTCTACCCCAGAACTCCGGAACCCCCAAGTTCCCTTCCCTTGCCTCCCCTGGAACTCCGGAACCCTGAGGTTCCGAAGTTCCTTCTTTTTTTCCCCTTTCTTGGATCTCCGGAACCCCAAGGTTCCGAAGTTCCTTTGCGCAGTACCCTGGAACTCTAGAACCCCGAGGTTCCGAAGTTCCTTTCCCTTGCCTCCCCCGGAACTCCGGAACCTCGAGGTTCCGAAGTTCCCTCCTAGCCTTTTTTCCTTCTTTTCTTTGGAACTCTGAAACCCCGAGGTTTCGAAGTTCTCTTCGTCGCTTCCCCTTCTTCTCTCCGGAAGTCCGGAACCTCGAGGTTCCAAAGTTCCTTCCCCCTTTGCCTTTTCTCTCTAGTTCCTTCGGAACTCCAGAACCCTGAGGTTCTGAAGTTCCTTTCCTTCTCTTACTCTCTCTCTATCCCAGAACTCTGGAACCTCGAGGTTTCGAGGTTCTTTCCTTAGCCTTTTGAAGTTCTCCAGAAATCCGGAACCCTGAGGTTCCGAAGTTCCTTGCTGCTCTCCTTTCTCCTATCCCGAAACTCCTAAACCCTGAGGTTTCGAAGTCCTTCCCCCGTCTTCCTCACTTCGGGAGTTCGAGCTTCCGAAATCCTCGGACCTCCTTCTGGCTGGCGACACTTCCGGATGGCATGATCAACACTCAAGGCTTTAAATGCTCCGACAGTTTTGGTGACCTGTGCACTTTCTTTTGTGGAGCCATAGGGGTGCATTTAATGTTTTTGACAAGATTTCCATCAAGGGAGGTATGGGGCCATGCTTGTTGTAGTGACTTATGTCATGTCTACATACTTTGACTTTGGAAGGTTAGTCAATCCACCTTCTCAGGGTGGCCTTTTGTGGGTATGGCTAGGTTGCTTGCATGTACAAAAATCAAGTACATGCACTTCCCTGCACTCCCAGACTGACATGCAGGGGTCATGATCACTCTTGTAACCATTTTTCTATATAAAGGCTGTTAAGTCTCATTGTAAAGGGTTCTCTCCTTGCTGGCTTGAGCTATTCCATGCTCTCCCACTTCTCTTATATTTATCTTGCATTTATGCAACTATAAGTTTGGCCATTGGCCTTATAATTAATTGAAAATCACCGTTCTTGCTTTCTTTCAACCTATGTATGCTGTGTATGTTTTCTTACCTTCATCATAGGTGTATGTCTTGTGGCTTTTCTCTCCATATATGCTATGTTAACTTGTTTTCTGAGTGTGACTTGTGGGAATCCTTCTCCCCTCTTCACACTTAGTGAATTCTAACCTCCATACGTGCATTGGAGTCACTCATGCAACTGAAGTTTTTGCATCTCTTGGGTGTTTCAGTTAATTCTTTGTGTCATCTCGGTGGGGAGAGGAACAATCTCTTCTTGGTGCATCACCTCCTATTTCAAGCATTCTCTCTTCCCTTTACCTCTGCTAGTTGTTAAGGTAGGCTTAGGAATTAGTTTTAAAGTGTTGAGTTGGTTCAACACCTGCACTTGGATTGAGAAGGAAGCCGACCTTCTCCGGAGATTCAACCCCCCCTTGCGCAAGGTCCCACACTTCGGGGTTGTTTCCATGTTTCACAAGGTTGTGGAGTTGATAGCTCAGCCAGGGTGCGAGCTTTTGTGATAAGAATTTTTGGCACGCCCGGTGGGACTTAATTTCGACATACATGCTATGGATTTAGTGTTGTTCTTAGTGTCTCAACCTTTGGAGGCAACATCTCTCAAGCACTTGGCGACTCTGCTCAACAAGTCCAATTCTTGTTCATGCGAAGTTCCTTCTCTGGAAGTCCGCAACCTCCAGGTTCCCAAGTCATCGCAACTCTAGAACTTTGCAACCCCCAGGTTCCCAAGTCACCAACTCCGAAACCCCCAGGTTCTGAAGTTCGCAAGTCCGGAACCCCAGAACCCCCAAGTTTCGAAGTGCCTAAGTCATCAACTACGGAACCTTGAGGTTCTGAAGTCATGCAGTCCTAAGCCCAAGCCAACTGAAGGTTCGGTGTGTTCTTCAGTTCATCAAGCCTTTGGAGGCAACATATTTCAAGCACCTGGCAACTCCCAATCATTTGGTGGATCTGTGGTATGTTATCAGTCTTTGGTTGAGAGGGTCCGTCTTCTCTTTTAAGCATTTTGTTAAAAAAGCTCCATCTCTTTCAAATGCTTTAAAATGAGTTCATATCATGGGTGTAACTTCTATTCACCCCCATTCTATGAGAATGCCAACCATTTTCCCCTTCCTTACCAACAAGACCGAACTAGGACTGCTCCTAGTTTCAACCCAAACAACTTCACTTAAGTAGTAGGTGGGCACTTTCCTAATGCTTGCCACCCACCCACCCCTGCTCAACCTTCTTGGCAGCCCAACCAGCCGCAAGATGACGAAAAAAGGCAAATTGCAGAAATCAAAAGTGTGTTGCTTGATTTCACCAAGCAGCTGGAGGAGTTGAAGAGACAACAGGAGTGGGATTTACAGCAGGATCAGCTTGCTTATCAGGCTCAGCTTCAACAACAACAGATGGGAGCCCAAAGACAACATAGGGAGTTCCTTGCAAGGCAGCTTGCCTCTGCTAGGAAGAAAGAAATTGAGCAACTAGCAGCCATAGAGATGTGGCTTATACAGGAGGAGGTTTCTGCCCCTAGGGTTCCTAAGTTTGAAATCCCATGCTTCAGGCAGGGGAGACCTCCCAAGCCTTCAACTTCCCCCCTAGTTTTAAAGTTCCAAGTTTCAAGGGAGCTCCAACTGTTGTTATCCAAGAGCCTTCTCCTCAGTGCCTTTTGCAAAACACCCCACCACCTAGGCCCTTTCCTGATGCTATCTCCCTATTTAAGGGCAGACCTGTTGTATGGAGGACGGATGGTTCCCATTCTCATCATGACGAAGGGGTTCAATCAGCCATTGGGGAGTCTTCATATGCTCTAAAGGAAGAGGAACCGACAATGCTGTAGGAGGATATTGAGAGCAATCAGTTGCAGCAGCAGGTCATTGAACATGAAGAGTCAGAAGGTAAAGAGGAGGATGCTGTCCTCTCATTTGACAATCTTCCTTTCTTTATTGATCATGAGGAGAAGGATGTCTACACCTTCCCCAGTGGTAGCTCTGGAACAACATGCTAGTCTTGAGGAGGGCACAAGGGGTAATGTTTTTAGTACAGATTGCATGGCGGATGGATCGTGCCATGAACCTAAGGTTGTTGCATTCTGTTGCCAGGAGGAGGAAACAAAAACAAAGAGACAATCTAAAGATTTTAGTTCTTCTTTTGAGGTGTCTCATAAACTTGAGATTTGTGCTGATAAGTTGGATATCAACACATGTGATTATGATGTATGTTGGTTCTCCCTTGTCCTTGAAAGTGATGATGTTGAATATGAGGTCTTCATTCAAGGTGAAGATGTTTCTTTGAGCATTAGGGATGATGTGCCTGAGCTTGAATGTTTCAATTGGGACCAACATGCCAAGTTTGATGACGTTGAGCAACAACATGTTGATCATGTCGACAGTCTTTTGGTTGCTCTACTTGACAGAATACTCGAGCTTCAAAGTTTCCAATTTGATGTGTCTGAAGAGCCCCCTTGTGCTGGCCAAGACAGAGACATGGTATACTTTTCATCACCATGTGAGTTCGAGGCCTTTTCTTTTGGTTTCAACTTACGCCAAGATGAGGTCGGCTATTGTGGAAACAATGATGCCCCCTTGTATAAAAGAGACGCCTTCTCTTTTGCATGGAGTAGTTCTTTTGATGCTAGCCGACTCCTAAAAAACTCTCCCCTTGCTACTATGTGTATGCTTCATGCATCTCTGGATGTCTCAGGTGGCTATTTTCTATGGCTTCCTAATGGTGGCAAGGTAAATGGTGAAGTGTTCTTTCACCACATGAGTAGTATGTATGATCTAATGCATGCATACAAGAGATTTCAACCATTGCAGCTAGATGGTGAATGTAACAATGGTATGAGGGGGATCAACTCCTTCAAAAGGTTCCTCTTTGACAGAGGAAAAAGCATTAGTTGCCTCTTATTGTAACAATGTAAATATTAGTTAGGTTTCTTGTTTTCCAAGAAGTGCATGAGCATAGGCTAATCCCCTTCAGAATGGTTGATCTTGATCCTTTGCATGTTACAGAGGAGAGAGTTTTCTTCTTTCTTGCAGTTGTGACTCTGTGCCCAATGGATTACATAGGCTACTGATCTGTATGCTTAGCAGGCAAGCATCCCACAGAGGTCGCCAAAAATGTTGTCATTTTATGACACCCTTGGTCCATCAGTGAGAACCGATCAGAGATATGTTCTATGGACTAGTGCCACCTCAGTTGATCAAAGAGAAAACAATGGAATCATGAAGTATGAAGTGTTGTCTTGCCAGAACTCTAGAATCCCTAGGTTCCCAAGTTCCTAAGTCTTCAACCCCGAAACTTCGGAACCCCTAGGTTCCCAAGTTCCTAAGTCCTTGACCCCGGAACCCCGAAACCCCCAGGTTCCCAAGTTCCTATGTCTTCTACCCCAGAACTCCGGAACCCCCAGGTTCCCAAGTTCTTATGTCTTCTACCCCGGAACTCCGGAACCCCCAGGTTCCCAAGTTCCTAAGTCCTTGACCCCGGGATCCCGGAACCCCTAGGTTCTCAAGTTCCTAAGTCTTCTACCACGGAACTCCGGAACCCCCAAGTTCCCTTCCCTTGCCTCCCCCGGAACCTCGGAACCCTGAGATTCCGAAGTTCTCCTCCTTTCCCTTTTCTTCTTCTCCCCGAAACTCCGGAACCTCGAGGTTTCGAAGTTCCTTCTTTTTTTCCCCTTTCCCAGAACTCCGGAACCCTAAGGTTTCGAAGTTCCTTTGCGCAGTTCTGTTGACGTGTATTTTGTACACTATCAAACATAGAATAAAATACCCAAGGGTACCTTATCCTCTCTTGAGTAAAGCCTCTGAATGCTGAAGATATCGCGAAAAGGATCAATCAGGGTGACTTCAAGGTTCTTCGCTATAGGATCTCTACGTGTGGATAAGCACCAGTGGTTGTTGTAAATGCTGTTTCTTCAAGGGGTCTTATGCACTTTGAAAGCTGGTCCGTGTTGCTCTAACTCGACTGCAGGAACAGGATTTTTTCCTAATACTAACAAATTTTCAAAAAAGATCAAAAGATAGGGGGTTTTAAGAGATGAATTCTACTCTAATCCTACGAATGACTCAATGTAGGCTAGACTTGGTAAGATTCTACCAATTTCAGTATTGCCAAGGGATTACAACTTTACTGGAATTGATGCGATCTTCTAAGGTGATTAGTGGTTTTCAAATCATCAAGGATTATGGATACTATCATGACGATACATATCAGTATTTCAATAATGATTGAATGTTCAAGCAATCTCAATATCTCCAGTTGACCACACAAGGCGTCCTTACAATCAGTAAGAAGCTAGTGGTTTGGATACGAATCTCACCAAAGATCAAGCACAACACTTAGTCCTTCAAACTTAAATACTACTTCGACTGAGAATGATTCAAGAAGATAAGCAACCATGAAGATAGCCACAAGTATTGCAATAAAACACCATGACTTCAATATTTTATTGATCTCAAAGCCAAATGGACAACAATTGTTCGAAATTCAATCTTGCTACACAATAACTTTCTCTCTAAGCTCTCTAATCTCTAATATCTTCTCTAATTTTCTAATCTCCTCTAATCTAATGACAAAATGAAAATGAGTGAGGGTATATATAGCATCCTCAATTACAATGAACGACCCAGATCGAAAGAAGATCAATGGCTGAGATTTTGACACCTAAACCCTAATTAGGGTTTATTACAAAAAGTTCCCCTTTTAGATGAACATTATTAAATGCATAGCCAAATATTTAATTGGCACAAAAGTCGAGGAAACATAGACCAATGATAATTAAGATGCCACATCATCCTAAAACAACCTTTCTTCTAGAACCTTGTTCCCTTTCCTATGCTCTTTCTTAGCATATCCAACGAATCTGGACACAATTCCTTCAATCTCAGCAATGGGAATCTCAGGAAGATTCTTCATTCGTTCCTCCAAGTGAATAACTTGATCGAAGGCAATGAGAAGAGCTGCTTCCCATCCAGGTTCGAGTTCTTTGATCTTCTCAATCAGGAGCATGGTAGTGAACATCAGGTCCCGTTGCTCATCTGTGATGACATTTTCTTCTTTGCAAAAGATGACTTTGATTCTTTCTTCCAACTCTTGGATGTCCATATCTATCTCAATCTCGATTCGTCGGCCAAGGATGGTACACAACACTTCAAACACTTTATCCTGAATTGGATGGATGACACCTTCAACTTGATTGCATTTGGTGTTGATGTCTTCAAAAAGGACCTCTTTCATCTGGAGCAGAGCTGACCACTGTAGTAGGTTATGAGTTCCTCCATCCATTATCTTTTCTTGTGCCAGGATCCGTCTTGGTGTTTGCCTTATTACTTGCAGGACAAGAATGATAACATCTCTAGTGTGAGCGAAAGCGGCTACAGTTATCAATAAATTATGGATAATCTCAAGGACCTGGATAGCTCGATGAATTGTCTTCATCATCCTTGTTGCAAATTCAACAGCTACCGTGTGGGATTTATCAATCCAAGAGCTCATAAGCTGAACCAAGCTTTTGACCCTTTCTGCTTCACCAACTGATTCAAGGGGAAGTGCTTGCACAGGAGATACTATTGGATCCTGACGTAGCCTCTCCAAGCACCAACTTCTCTCTCAAGCTTCCTATTCTTTTCCACTTTTTCCTTAAGTTTGTCCTTCAGTGCTTCAAATGAATCAGTTGCCTCATCCATCGCCTGTTCAGAAGTGAGTGGACCGAGCGCAAATGTTTCTATGTCATACTCATCTGCAAGAATTTCACCTTCATACTTGTCCACTACTGGTGTAGCTATTTGCAATTTCCTGGATCGTGCCTCATCTCTTATCACCTTGGACATCTTGGTGGCCGCCTACTTTTCCGTTACTTCTTGAGAATTTCCTATAAGGCTCTCCAAATCAATCACATTTTCTTCTTCTTCAATCACAGTCACCCTTGTCAATCTCTCTTTCAGCCAATCTGAGATGGCGGATCTTGTCTCTCTAACTTGTATTTCTTTAAGCAAGGGTTCATCTTTTCGGAGAGGAGATGTCGCTTCATCATCATTTCCCTGATCTTCCTGTAGCTCATCAATTTGGGGAGATTGACTTGATGAATGTTGAGGTGTCCATCCCTTCTCTGGCTTATCATTCTGTACCATGGATTCCATAGATTCATCAACCTCAGGTACCATCTTCTCTTGACCTTCAGCTTGACTTGCCTTCTTTCCATGTCGAGAAGATGTGCTTGATGGGTGATCTCGATTGGCCTCTTGCTTCTTCTTGGAAGATTCTCTTTTCTCAGGTCTTTCTTTCCTCTTTGCGCCTCTAGGATGAGAAGTGTCTTCACTCATGCTTGCTCCTCCTTCTTTTGGTCTTTCCTCCAAAGTAAAAGTCATTGGTACGTTCTGCTCTCTTAACTTTTGATGTTGTACATCCACCCATCTGCGAGTACATGATAAAATTGGAGCCATCAAAGCTCTTAAGTCCAAAATCTCAGGCTCGTTCCAATCTATCTTCACTCTCTTATCTTCTTTGTCATAGGATGACTGGAGGTCTGCCATTGTCCTGGGCCTGATCGGCTACTCTGTAAACCTTGCATTTTCTGATGAAATCTAAAGGCAATCTGGAATGCATCTTCCTTTTAACTTCTAAATCACTTGAGAGATTCATCCAAAAGTCTTCCACCTGAAACTCATGTCCGTACTTCCTAGCAACTGTCTCCTCCATATAACCATAAGGATCAAAATTCTCCCACGGGGCAAAGAAGGTGAATGAATACAAGACTAATTCCTTCTTTGCATCCTCTGAAGCTTGAGTATTAGGACATACCTCAACTGAATTCCCCAATATGATAGGTATGGGAACTCCATTTCCATGCTTGTGTCTGGATACCTTTGCACAAGCTGCCAACTGTCTGGTTACCTCAAGTAACACTATTCTGTCTGTCGGATATCTCGGCAACATGTAGGGAGGTGAAGGACACCCATGAACTCTGATGTATGTAAATTTTTGAAACTGGATGAACCATGCACCATACCTCTTCACAAGCTCTTGTGCATCCAGAGATAGTCGATTGTGAATCCCGCCTTGCAATATCCTAGTGATGTTCATCGTGAAGGTATCATTGACTAACTTGTAGTCACTTCCAGGTGGATGATGCAGATGAACATAAGAGTCACAAACTCTCACTTCTCCGGGTCCTCTTCCGATCACTCCTCTGTGAGGTAGCCCTGCATACTCGAAACTCCTGATCAAGGCATATATGACATATGAGCTCATGTGGAACGACTTGGTAGGCCTTAGTCTTCTCAACTGCACGTCCAGGCTATTGCTAATAATTCTGGCCCAATGAAGCGTTTCTTTTCCTTGGACTATCACTTGAATGAAGAACATCCACTTCTCGAAGTAGAAGGCTTGAGGAGCCCCTGTAACTCGATTGAGCAAAGTTATCAAATCTCTGTACTCCTCCTGGAAGTCGATCCTATGCGGTGTGTTGGGAATCTTGTTCAGGCGAGGACGACTTTTGAGCAACCAATTCTTGTTGATGAGGTTCAAACAGGTGTCAGGATCATCTTCATACATTGACTTGGCTCCTTCCAAACTTTTGTAAATCATATCTTTATGCTCTGGAAGATGGAGAGCCTCACTTATAGCCTCCTCTGAAAGGTAAGCTAAGGTGTTCCCTTCCTTGGATACGATCGATCTTGATTGTGAGTCATAATGGCGGGCACATCCGATCATCAACTCATGACACTGGACTGCTGGAGGGAAACCTGCCGCCATGATGATGCCACTTTCAATTATCCTCTTCGCAACAGGTGATGGCTTGCCAATGTAGGGGACCTCTCGAAACTTCTTCACATTGAAGTTTCCCAAGTTGGTATCTCCGATATTGCTCCATTTGGACACGATCCTGGTCTCCAATTCGTCATTCTTCTGATCTTCCTTGATGAGAGCCGGACAACTAGTGGATGCTCCTGCCTTTGGAGTCGCCATCTTGACACCTACACAACGTTTTACAATTAGTAATATATCTTGAGGTGTAGAAATCTAAACTTAAAAGGAAGACTTAAGATTTTTTAATTAGGAAACTTCATGATAAGTCTTGAGTTATCATTTCCTAATTAACCATGCAATACTTAGATTTTTCCAAAATAAATGCCCAAAAATCAAATCTTCAACAAGGGTGCCACGATGATCTCGCCATACCTCCTCTTGAGTATTAAACTCTAAGAAATGATGTAAAAATAGATGAATTTCGCTAGGCAAAGTGTAGATCAAAGCCTTCTCTTGAATGAATTGCGCCTCCTTTAGCTTTGGAAAAGATAAAACTCCGCCTCCTTCTAGTCTTCAACACTTGAAAGAAATTCGCTCCAAGCAAACCAGATTTCGCACCTCCAATTAGCTCTCCAATTTCGCACTTAAGGCAATGATTGAATGATTTGAAATGTGAAAAAACTGCTCCAATATATAGAGCACTCACCCTTTTGCTCCCTCTAGGCCGACTTGGCAAAAAAGGAGGTTAAAAATAAATAAAATCCCCAAAAAAGGGGGGCCGACTTGGCAAAATAAATCAAAATAGTGCCTTGAGCGCTTCTTATTTAATTTTAATTTAATAAAAATTAATTTTAAATGCCTCCAAAATAGAAATTTGATTTTCTAAGGCTTAAAATCAATTTATTAAATGCCAAAAATGCTTTTAATTTAATGCTAATTTAATTTTAATTTCCCAAATGCCTCAAAATTAGCAATGTTTGGCGATCAAGTGCAATTTGGAGAATATTAATTTTTAAAACAAGGCTTGATTAAACTCCATGATGATTTCGCCCTGGACCCTCTTTGAGGGTCAGGAGCGATTTTTCAATTTTAGCCTTGAATACTTCGCATCTTGACTTGAAAATCTATTGGAGGGTAAATTGATATCCAGTTAATGTGTTGCACTTCAAATTTGACATTTTGCGTGAGGAAAAATAGGTGGAAGTGTAATTTTCGCCCTGGACCCTCAGCAAGGGTCAGGAGCGATTTTTCATTTTCTAGCAAAAATCCACCTCAACTTGATTGTTGACCCTTCAATGTCACTCCCAAAATCCCATCCCTTGCACTATAAAGTTAATTCATCAACAATTTTGGAGGAAAAAATGTCCTTAAAGACAATCTCGCCTTGGACCCTCAGCAAGGGTCAGGAGCAATTTTCTATTTTTTGCTCATGATTAGTATTTTTCAACGTCCAAAACTTCTTCAAGACATTTTAACTAGGCCCTCTCATTGACTTGCAAACTTAGCTTTATCAAATTTTGGAGAAAAGGTGTGATTTTGAGGTTTTTCGCTCTGGACCCTCTCTGAGGGTCAAGAGCAATTTTTGCAAACTAGGCTTGATTTTCTATCATTTTTCATTAAAACTTGATTGGCCACTAGGCAATGATCTTGCTTTATC
Organism: Cryptomeria japonica; assembly: GCF_030272615.1. Classification (NCBI taxonomy): domain Eukaryota; kingdom Viridiplantae; phylum Streptophyta; class Pinopsida; order Cupressales; family Cupressaceae; genus Cryptomeria; species Cryptomeria japonica. The sequence continues at coordinate 724,503,592 of NC_081411.1, read as the reverse complement.
CACTCCATCCAATTTGCTTCATTGTTGTGAGGTAAAATGAGGATTTTCAACATTTTCGCTCTGGGCCCTCTCTGAGGGTCAGGAGCGATTTTTCACTTTGTGACCAAAATCATCAAGTTTCAAAGGCAAAACATTATTCATCATGCCTTTGGAGGTCTTTTCGCCTTATCCTAACCTTGCCTTAGCACCATTTTGAAGAAAATATGCATTTTTTGTGATTTTCGCCCTGGGCCCTCAGCAAGGGTCAAGAGCGACTTTTTCATTCTAGGCGTATTCTTTCATCTTTTGGATTCCAAATCGCCTCCAAGGCACAAAACATCACATCTCCTTCCTATCCACACAAGATTTTGTCTCAATTCTTCAAATAAGGGAGAGAATCCTGGAAAATCGCTATGGGCCCTCTCTAAGGGTCAAGAGCGATTTTTGTAATTGCCTTCAAAATACTGACTCTCGACGATCTCTTTTCACTTCAAGGCAATTTAAACATTATTTCAAACCCATGCCTAACCTTGGCTTTCCTCAAACTTGGATGAAAAGTTCCCATATTAGGTTTTTCGCCCTGGGCCCTCTCTGAGGGTCAGGAGCGATTTTTTGATTTTGGGTTGATTTCTTCTTTTGTTGATCATCCAAATTATATTCAACGGGTAGAACATGCTTTCCTTTATCCCTTCCAATCATAAAAATCACTTTGCTCTTGCAAGAATAGTGCATTTTTGAAAATCTCGCTCTGGACCCTCTCTGAGGGTCAGGAGCGATTTTTGCTACCTGGACCAAAATGCTTCACTTTTCATCTCGAAATTTCTTTGCTAATGAAGATGTCGCCTTGTTTCATGCTATGAATAAAAATTCATGTCTAAGAAAGGTCCAAAAATGTGCACACAAAGAAAATCGCTTTGGACCCTCTCTGAGGGTCAGGAGCGATTTTACCCTTCCTGGGCAAAACTCCTTCAATTCATCATCTTCAATCAAGTCTGGATACTTTATTATGCTCACTTCATCCTCCACCATGCCTTTGACATCTCAAATCGACCAAATAAGGCTAGAAATGACCTCCACAAGATTTTTCGCTCTGGGCCCTCTTTGAGGGTTAGGAGCGATTTTCTTGTTTTCAACACGGGCCTTCATCATTTCTAGTCAAAACTTCTTCAAGTGGGTGGAGAAAGTCATTCATTTTCCATTCATGATCAAAACTTGGTCTCTTTCCATTGCAAAATGAAGGAAATCAAAATCTCGCCCTAGGCCCTCTCTGAGGGTCAAGAGCGATTTTTCCCTCTTAGGCCAAAAATCATCACTTTTCTTGCCTTCAAAACTTCAATCGCCTTCAATGACGTTCAATCATCCTTCCAGGAGACCCTGCACAAAACACATTAGAAAAGTCAGTGACAAATATGACTTAAACAATATTTTCACCCTGGACACTCAGCAAGGGTTAGGAGCGATTTTACCCTTTTTGGCCAAACTGCTTCAAATTTAAGTCTCAAACTACTTCACAAGGCAAAGTCAGGTCATTTTCAAGGCTAGGAACTAGTTGGCAAGTCCATCAAAAACAAGAAATTGCACTCAGGATAAAATTCGCCCTGGGCCCTCTCTGAGGATCAGGAGCGATTTTTCTGTTTCAGGCATCATCTTACTTCAAAAAATTGATCAAAACTCACCTAGGCAAGAACACACAATTTCTCCTTCAAAAATGCTAACACTTAGTCAAAATTGGATTTTACCCTAAAAACCTTTATTAGACCTAACCTGAGACCTATTTGACTCTCCTGAAGGACTTACCTTATTTCAATCATCTCAATTCTTCGGAAGGACACTTAACAATTCTCCAAAATTTGACTGGACTCAGCCTGAATGACATCCAAAAGAACCCCTAAGGTTTAGCCCTAGCCCAGGCAGACAACTCACTCACTCAAAACCCTAAAAACAAAGAGAAGAACAAGCAGAGAGAGCCAAAAACGAAGCGAAAAGAGGGGGTCCCCATTTTAATGGGGCGATGTGTGAAATGGTCACAACAAGTTCCCCGGAACTCCGGAACCCCGAGGTTCTGAAGTTCCCTCCTAGCCTTTCTTCCTTCTTTTCTTCGGAACTCCGGAACCCCAAGGTTCCGAAGTTTCTTTCCTTCTCTTCCTCTCTCTATCCCGGAACTCTGGAACCTCGAGGTTCTGAAGTTCTTTCCTTAGCCTTTTGAAGTTCTCCAGAAATTCAGAACCCCGAGGTTCCGAAGTTCCTTGCTGCTCTCCTTTCTCCTATCCCGGAACTCCGAAACCCCGAGGTTTTGAAGTCCTTCCCTTGTCTTCCTCACTTCGGGAGTTCGAGCTTCCAAAATCCTCAGACCTCCTTCTGGCTGGCGACACTTCCGGATGGCGTGATCGACACTCAAGGCTTTAAATGCTCTGACAGTTTTGATGACTTGTGCACTTTCTTTTGTGGAGCCATAGGGGTGCATTTAATGTTTTTGCCAGGATTTCCATCAAGGCAGGTACGGGGCCATGCTTGTTGTAGTGACTTATGTCATGTCTGCATACTCTGACTTTGGAAGGTCAGTCAATCCACCTTCTCAAGGTGGCCTTTTGTGGGTATGGCTAGGTTGCTTGCATGTACAGAAATCAAGTACATGCACTTCCCTGCACTCCCAGACTGACATGCAGGGGTCATGATCACTCTTGTAACCATTTTTCTATATAAAGGCTGTTAAGCCTCATTGTAAAGGGTTCTCTCCTTGCTGGCTTGAGCTATTCTATGCTCTCCTACTTCTCTTGTATTTATCTTGCATTTATGCAACTGTAAGTTTGGCCATTGGCCTTATAATTAATTGAAAATCACCATTCTTGCTTTCTTTCAACCTATGTATGCTGTGTATGTTTTCTTACCTTCATCATAGGTGTATGTCTTGTGGCTTTTCTCTCCATATATGCTGTGTTAACTTGTTTTCTGAGTGTGACTTGTGGGAATCCTTCTCTCCTCTTGACACTTAGCGAATTCTAACCTCCATATGTGCATTGGAGACACTCATGCAACTGAAGTTTGTGCATCTCTTGGGTGTTTCAGTTAATTCTTTGTGTCATCTCGGTGGGGAGAGGAACAATCTCTTCTTGGTGCATCACCTCCTTCTATTTCAAGCATTCTCTCTTCCCTTTACCTCTGCAAGTTGTTAAGGTAGGCTTAGAAATTAGTTTTGAAGTGTTGAGTTGGTTCAACACTTGCACTTGGATTGAGAAGGAAGACGGCCTTCTCCGGAGATTCAACTCCCCCTTGCGCAAGGTCCCACACTTCGGGGTTGTTTCCATGTTTGACAAGGTTGCTGAGTTGATAGCTCAGCAAGGGTGCGAGCTTTTGTGATAACAAGGACTTTAGACACTTCTTTGCCCTAGTCTTGCACAACAATACTTTTGAACGAAAATCATCATTGTTTGACAAGGATGTTGCTAAGATCAAGTGATATCAAGAGAAGAAGGAGATTGGTCACTTCAAGTATATGATCAAATCCACAAACTTAAGGATTAGTGTCAATTTGCCCTCCCCAATCTGCGAGTTAAGGATTTTGTTTGCTGAAAAAGATCAGCAAACTGGGCGATTGCATTTCAAATCAACAAAGAGGCACTTCCTTTGACACCTTCAAAGTGCGCCTTAAGGATTGCACTATTTCCTTTGCTATGCTGAAAGTGTGCCTTAAGGATTGCACTATTTCCTTTGCTACCTTGGATGTGTGCCTTAAGGTTTTAAATACTTCCTTTGACCCCTTGGAAGTGCGAAATAAGAATGAAGGTGATTTCCTTTGCCCCCCTAAAAGTGCCCCTCGAAGATGATGTGATTTCCATTGACCCCTTGAAAGTGTGACTTAAGGGTTGAGTGATTGCCATTGACACCTCCAATCAGCAAACTAAGGTTTATGCATTGTATTTTTTGAAATGAGATCATGATCATACTAGGTGCATTGCTAAGAAGGTGATTGCAAGATCAATTGATGACAAGTTAGGAAGGAAATCAATCACTTCCAATGGAGGGTCAATCCACGAGCCAAGGCATTGACAGCACTTCCTTTGCTCAACCAAGGCATTGACAGCTTTTCCTTTGCCCTATGAGATCTGTATACTTCCTTTGCCACCTAAAATCAATGCAAATCAGACATGAATCAGACCTGAGACACAAAATGATACTCAAGATGATGAAGAGTTAAGTCAAAAGGAGAGAAATCAAAATTAAAATCAGATGTTTCCATGATCAGAAAATTCATTTTCAGATTAGAGAAGGTAGTGGGAAGCTTGATTTAGTACTTTTTGCAATGTTTTGATTCAAGTTATGTTTGTTTCCAGGTTCGATGCAAGTAGGATGAACATGCAAAGGAAGGTGATGATGATCAGCTCCAAGATGAGGACTTATCAGCTCACATACAACATCAAGATTTCATCACATAAGCAAAGACAAGAGCCCAAGGATGACATTGCAGCACTTCAAGCCTCAAGCTCTTGCGAGGTAGCTGATGGGATCATCATCACAGACTATAAGGCAAGAGTGGGAGTCATCTATATCAAGGGGAGAACAAGAAGACTTTAGGCTTGGAATGAAGGATTTCCACCGCATGAAGAAGATAACATTGTACAGGAAAGACTTAAAGATCAACATAAGGATGTCAGCGAATACAAAGAACATGATCAGCATGATGATATGCTAGCATACTTCAATTGCAACACTTCAAGTCTCAGGCTCAGGCAAGGAAGCTGCTCAAAGGAAAAGGATTTCACAAGATCACACAAGGAGTAAGATCAATGCATTCAAGGCAAGAAGGAAGGATCAAGCATAAGCATCACAAGCAACACTAAGGCAGAATTCCCAAACAAGAAGATGAAAGTGGGATGATCCAAAAGAATTACAATCACACACTTGTGATGAGTTACAAGGGTGAGGTGGCTAAGGTGGCACCCAGCCATCACTTAGTCACTCATACTATTCCATGATGAGGTGTCTAGATTCAATGTACCTAATTCATCCAACAAAGAGGATAACTACCACATGGGCACAAAGTCCAATGCACCTACCCTCGTCATCTATTGGTCAATTATTTAGTGAAGGACATGTGTCCCATCAAATGTAATTTTATCATTGGTCAAGCATTAAATGCTTTGTAATGGGTGCAACAAACCCTAATTAGGGTTTCTATCTTTTGATCTTGGCCATTAATTGTGAATCAATTTGAGCCACTCAATTGTAAAAGAGCACTATAAAGGGCTCCACTCTTTCATTTGTAAAAGTTAATAGTTAGTAGTTGAACAATAGTGCAATAGCAGATAGCAATTAGAGTAGAGTAGGAAGAGAAGCAAAGATTGTTGCCAAGAAATTGTTGTAAGAAGCATGTTAATTTCATTGAAGATATGGTGAACTTTATATGTTGATTCAGCAATTTGCATGGTCTCTACTTCTCGTTTAATTTATGTTGTTTAGATGAATGGAAGAACCTTGTGTATGATCAATGGTGAAATTCGCATATCCATACTACTAACACCTTGCTGATTGTAAAGTGCCTTGTGTAGTCAACTGGATCTATTTTAGCCAAGCTTAACTTGAATTGTCACTCCTTCATTGATATGCTTCACTTTGAAGGTATCTATGTTTGTGGTGGTGATTTGAAAATCATCAAGCTATCCTTAGAAGATTGCACTAGCCTTGTGGAGATGTTCGTTGCATGTCAAAGAGAAGCTTAGTTGAGCTTCACCAAAGATTGTCCATTGTTCTTACATTCCTAGGATTAGAGTAGCTTCCCCAAACCCTTATCCTTTTGCTATTTTTTTTAAATCAAGTGAAATCCCATGTTCCAATGATATTCAAGATACTCAAGCATTCAACGTAAGTCCTTGTGATTCCAACAAAATATCACATCAAACAACTGAGTGTATCCAAGAGCACGTCAAGAACTAACATTCAGAACCTTGGAGTCATTTCATTTGATCACACAGCTTAGCATTTGGGGAGTCTTTGTTCAAGAGAGGATAGAATACTTAGTATTTTATTTAATGTTGCATAGCGCATAAAAACACCATCAACAGGTTTGCCTCTAGGGTTTCATTCATCCTTTCATAATGATTCTTTCATTCATTGTAATCAAATAATCTTTTGTGCACCAATATGATTCTTAGGTTGGTGAGAAAATCTATCTTGCTTGATTTCCATTTGTGATGAGTGTTTTGCTTGCAAGTGGGTTGAACAAATAACTCCAACAACAACTAGCTAGGTAGGATTTCTAACATTAGCTAATCTAGCGATCTCATTAACAAATATTCGGCTGCCCATATGAGCATCATGCTCATAATCTTTGTTTTTCTATATAGGTTTCTCAATATGAGCATCAAAATAGATTTTTCTTATATGGTTGTGTGACCATCTTAAAGTTTAGAAGATGACTCCTCCTCAATGGAAGATTAGGATTGCATGTATCTCATGGAATAAACAGTAGATAACAAGCTCAAGATCAATGATATATTTTAAATTTAAAATATAAGTTTATTTTGCATAGTATATTAGAACTTAAATTGAAAGTGTAATGGAGTGGCCAAGGGACGATAGACTAGGTAAATGATATTTCACAACAAATATCAAGACGCTTAAAGAAAATATATAATTTGGTAAATTAAAAAAGTAAAAGGGGTTTCAAATCTAGAGCTAAGATGTAAAAGTATGAAATTATAAATTTGAAAATCCTCATAGTTAGGAGAATATCTTAGGGGAAAACTAGGTCATACAAGCAAGGAGGGACATGTTGAGTCATGTTCTTGGTCATTACATTATTAAGTTTATTTTAATTTTACCATAATTATCAACTTAGTGCATTAAGTAAATAACTAAATCTTACATAGCATTGTCCAATATTAATTAGATTTCAGGCCCTGTTTAACTTAACAATTATCTTACTGAATCATTGTTTAGCCCTTGCTAGAATATCTAATAACTTTTGAAATCAAGATGATAATCTTTATCTATAAATTTACTTGTTTAACTAATGACCTTATTACAGACAAATAGAAATAAATTGTTTTGAAAAATTTGTATTTTACTTGGTTAACTCAGATTAATTGAGCAAAAGGAAATATCCTGTTCCGTCTCTGTCAAATTGATATAAATAAGTCAGACAACTTGTAAAAGGGCAGATTGATCCCTTAGAACACAATCCTTCCCCTTGTATAATAATTCGTACAATTTTTTTATATATTTTTTTTCAAATCCAACTGGATAGATCTTTCAAAATTAAAGAATTACAATGAAGAAAGATACATCAGATAATACTTAAATATTAGCAGCTATATACAATAATAATGATTCAGCAGATGAGTATTGCAAGTTGAATCTCAACAAAATGCTGCAGAATAATATCAATTGACCAATTGCCAGTAGAAGCTATTATGCATCAGAGGACCCCATCCCTTAGAATCAGTATTTCCTTGGGATTTAACTTCCTCACCCAAGCTTCAATGTAGCTTCCAACAAGGTGTTGGCAAAGAGTTACTCCAAACTTCACAAGACCTTCACATTCTTCTCAAACAAACTTTTAGGTAATCAACTTGTGAAAATTAAATCTAGGGACCGAGATTCCAAGTATACCAACTTGAATCCCAGGTTTACATCTTAATAAGCCACTGTGACTTATCTGCTACTTTGTTTTGAAGTAACTCAACATCATGCAATTTTCCAACAACAAACATGATGACATGATATGATACGAGAAGTAATTATTTTAAAGAATAGATAAATTGAACTGGGTCAAAAGTCACATGTCCTACTGACCTTACCAACATTTCACATAGCCACGAGTTTATTAGTAGAGTTAATTCATTTCCTGTAACTATTATTAACTAGAATAGCAATATGTCAATAAGGCTTCTGGCATGGTTAACATAGCTGCAGATTGAATATTTCACTGTTGTCAACCAACAACACCACAGAGCTTACTGTGATGCAAAACACAACCAAAATGTAACCTTGCAACTTATGAATTTATAATTCTCATCTTTGAGACAGTATTGTAAAATTTCATAGTTCTGCCTATCTCAGCTGACACCTGTAGTGATAGAAACAAGAAGACTGCTTAATGCATTTGCCTTAGGCAATCACAGCTGACACCTACATGCACCATAATAAATAAAATAAAAATACCCTAAAAATATTTGTAGTGTCACAATAATAAACAACAATTGCAACTCATAATCATTATGGAAGAACCAAAAGTAGGAGGCAACAAGATCACTGGCCCTAGTTCCAGGACCAGAAGCAGGAGCAGCAATAAGGGCACCTCCAGATTCATTATGGAAGAACTGGAGGAAATCAATAAGATTACCATCCAGAAGAACAAGGAGCTGCTGCACTCTCTTATTTGAGTGCTTTTGTTTTGCTGTCTGTGTCTCTTTTGCTTTCGTGTCTGTTCTGGGGTGCTCCCCTGTTTTGCTGTTGGTTTCTGTCAGTTTGGCTGATGGCCAGCTTTTGTAAAACTTTTGGTTTCGGGTCCATGTAAAACCCGTTTATCTTTATCAAAAACAATTGAAACTCATATTGCCTTTGGTAATAATGGCTGGATAATCGATACAATAATCCATATTGCCTTTGGCAATTATGACAATTAAATCAAACCAAATTCCATAACGTATTGACATTTCAGGAAAAAAATGTGACCACCCAGATCCTCACAACATTCATAATAAGAAAACAAGATTATCATCAGGGCAAAGGGCTGAGTAAATAATATCTTAAGCCTTAAATACATTGGCAATAAAAACAATACATCCTCCCGAAACAACCAATGCAGAACGTTCCAAACATTAAAAGTACAATGGCTTTCAGCGAGTATGATGGTAATTAGTGTTTCCAAATGGCTATACCAAACACACTTTAAATGACAGACAGATTAATGAGAAGGCTAAATATATTAATAACTAGATGGTATGAAGATTCAAAACAGAGCCTTGATGATTTTACCCACTGACCAATCCAAGCAATCGGTATTCCTCACAAAGGCATTACCAATAGGAGTATCAAATATCCAAGCAAACACAGAAAGCGATATACCAAAGAAAAAATATGAACTTATTATCCATTCTTCCCATGCCTCCCCATTATGAAAAATACTGTTTGTTAAAAAAGACAAAAGCCCTTTTCATGCAGTTTGCCAGGACTCTGGGCATGCAATAATGACACTGAAGTTAATGTCCACCATGATCGGCCTCTGTGACATGCAAAACATCTTTCTACAGAGGACGGACAATGAAATGTTAAATTTACTACTTTTCCCAAATAAGACTACAGAACAGAAACCTAGTTAATGCTCTTTATCACCCATTATCCAAATGTCAGGATTAATATTAATGCCTGCATCCTTTGCATGATAGAAACAAACAACCCCTTGAAAATTGTGTTGGCAGATTAGTTGCTGCAAATCCTTTTGCAAGTAATATTTGTTATTAACTAGAAAGTTAAATCTCTTCAGAGCCCATGATAGCTGTAGATGCCTTTACATGCATTTCCATTCAGAGGTCTTTAAGGTTTTAAGATTTTAATTGTAAATGCTAGGTGACAGGCACGTAAGGGTCTTTAGAATGTCTTAGGTGTGTTGTTAATGCAATAAAGTCTTTATTGAAAGGTCTAGGCTTAAACAGTTAGAACTTATCAAAGTAATTACAGACAACACTTAGCAGTGACTGAGGGATTATAATGAAACCACATACCAATGCCATTACCATCTTGGAAGCTAACATGTGAACTAGTCCACAGATGCATAGTATCTCATACAGGAATTTGCTCACACTTGTACAGGAACAATACCATAAGTCCGTGTCATCATTGCCCAATCATAAATCATTGAGAAAATGAAAATAGTAAATACCAGTATTAAAATATAACAAATTGATATGCTAAACCTATGACAGATTTACCCACTCTAAATCCTGTAAGTACAAATGCTGCAATAACATTAGCTGCAATTATGTCAATCAATCATCATAACAAGTCCAAAGAGTGATCAACAGAAAGTCTGAAAGGGGAGATTATGGCATACAACTTCTGTTTCATGTAGAGTCAGTATGGGTTGGGATTGATTGAAAAGGGTGTAATCATTGTTCAAATTGTTATACATTTCTGCATTTTGTTGGGTCCCCCCTATTCACTGTCTGATTCTTGTTGTTACCTCCATATTATAGGGTGGACAGAAATGTGACCACTGTAGTTGTTATCCGGAACTGGAATTATCAGGGGCAACATTTGTTTAAGTGTTTCTAGTCGAATCCCGTTTTACACCCCATAAATGCAAATGCGTAACCTGATTGAGAAACTTGCTTATTACATTCTTCTTCTTTGTTTTAGTTTGCCACCCCTGAGGATCATCTGTTGCTTCTGATTTTGTATTTATAGTTTTATCACTTAGGGAATTGTTTTGAGCAGTTTCTCTGATATACAAAGGGCACTTAATAAAAAATTCATTAGAGATTATCATACAAAAATAACAATTAAGAAGGTTAAGACCATAGAAACGAGACTCGGACTCGATGCGGACTTGGCAAGGCTGACCCGAATCGGGACTTGGCAAAAAACTCAGCAGGACTTGGCAAAACTCGGCAAAGAACCAGTTTCTAGTGAGCATTGCCTAGAGCGAGTTCCTGGAGAGTCCTGAATCCCTGAGACTCGGCTAGGGTCACTCAGCTCGAGACTTGCTAGGGCTCGGAGAGTGTCCCGGCGAGTCCTGGAACTATGGTTAAGGCAATGTGTTCTGGATGAAATGAGAACTGTTTAATAAAAGCCTAATTCTAGACAGTGATTGTGATCTTCATTTATCATCCTCAAGCAATTGACAAACTGGATAGAAAATCTACTCTATGCAAGTCCAAAAATGTAGAGATAGACGACATAATTCTGTCCCTAGAGGGTATTTCTGCTGAGGACGGTCTATATTGAAGTCCTAGTGCCAAGGCTGAACATAGTTCAAAGCTCTAGCAGTTGTCCAGACTTCATTTTTGATAAGCACTGAGGGCTACCTCCTTGTCAAGAACAACATAGGCATATCCATTGCCCAAAGTGTGAAGAGGATTCCACCTTCCATTGTCTTAGCTACCAATTTTATGCTTACCATTTGTGAAGATATTTTTCAAATGGCTTCATAGGAAGGAAGTTGAGAATGATAGACATCTTTAAGTGTTTAGTAACCATCCAATCTCAACATCAGTGAAGTCTATAACAATTTTTTTTTCTGTTGTGCATTAAAGTTAATACCACTCTGGACCCTGGACTAAAGTTTTGTCTTTCTTCATAGACTCTTTAAAAGTAGGAGTGTTCAGTTGAGCTTCCTTAAAATGGCCCTTGCATTTATTGGTGTACAGCTTGAAGAAGTAAAAGATTTTTTAGGTTGACAGTTTCCTGCTCCCATTGCCATTGAAGGGCTATCCACCTACGTTCCGATTTTGAGACTGTAACCAATTAACTTGAAAAACTTCAATCACTGCGCTTTTAAGGTTGGCCATGGAAAGAGGATTTTGAGCAATAAATTTGTGGTCTTCTGCAGATAATCCAATTATACCCCCTTATTGGCTTTAGCTACAGCTTTGGTTTTGGCTGAATTGATAAGAGCTCTATTAGATTCGGATGTCATTTCCTTGATAGTCAATTTGATCTTCATATCAGCAGGTTGCTGTTTCAATGAATGAGGGTTGAAAATATAACCTGTGGACGGAGGAAAATAAAAAAGAAACAATGCTGATTAAAATTTACGAATAAGAAGAAATTAAAATAACAGAAAATAATGAAACTTATTATTCAGATATGCATATAAAGATAAAAATTAATGAGAAGCAAATTGTAATTAAGGATTATAATCATTATATCTGAAGTTTGTTGGCGTAATTACAGTTTGATGGGAATTTTGACACGACCAAATAAACTTATCTGCATCTTAATTTTTTTTAACACCTTACTAGATATATTGCCAAAAATACATAAGAAAGGACAAGACATACATACATGGAGATACAAGTCCACTGTGACATGAGCATAAATCTTCAAATTTCTATTACAAGTGTTATCATTTTGCATAGTATTCTTTATGTCATACTTTGCAGAACCATCTCAAATTCTAATCAAGAAGTCTACTACTTAGCATAGTTCAACTGCAGATTTTAGCATTGACGTGAAAAAATATGTAATACATATTTATGCTTCTATAATCATTTATATACGTTTTCAGGCTTATCTTGCCAGTCTATCTGAATGTTTTAAAAATTAGTTTCCCATAATTGACAATTAATTTATTAAAATGGGCATTAGTTTGCAGTATTAACCTTAATCCTTGTTATGGATTTAGTTTAAAGATTTATAGGTCATTGTAAGTAATTTGCATTGATCATGACTGTTGTTTCTTTATTTTTTCCCCGTAAAGTTATATATGTTCTCTTATTTGAGTCGTCTTCTTTATATTTGGAATGTTCATCCTCATCCAGAATATCAAAAGTTCAAAACCTTTTTTTTCAGTCCGTGCTTCCTCTGAATGAAGAAGTTTCAGTGGAGGAAATGGAGACTATGTGTACCTTGGCAGTTCAAATGGTTAAGAATGCTCTACAGTGGCCAGAAAACATACAAAGCTGTGCTGGAAAGGGTGCATGGATCGGACCAAGCCTGACTGAGTGGGCTAGATCAGACTATGAGAGTCCAACCACTGCTGCCCTGGAAGATGCCCCAGGTTCGAGCAATAAGGAGGTTGAAAACATGAACAATTCAGGAGAACAAGGGTTAAAACATGCAAATGCATCAAAGGGTGACGCAGGTTCTCAGAATCATAGTCAGGGTAATCTGCAAAAACCTAATGAAGATGACATTGCCGTTTATGAGGTACATCTAGATATGCCTATGCTCCATCTATCTGTTATTTCTGGTATTTTGAATTTTTTTCTATTCTTGAATAGATGCTACAGAAGTACAAACTTTCGTCTCTTTCTAGTCTTTGATGGTTAGTTGTCTGCATCAGTTGCCTTTTTATAATAGTACTGTTTATCTGGGGGAATACAATTCTCCAGTAGTGTTTTTAGATACAGTTATCCACTAGTATGGTTGCATTTAGTTTGTACTTTAGTTCTATTCGCTTTAGTTAGGTGCAAATGTACGATCTCAATTCCAAAAAGTATTTCTAAGATTCAGGCATCTGTTGTGGATAAATTTGCTGTAATTTGTCATTAATACAGGATTATCTACATTTAGTGTTGATGTTTATTCTGTTAGGTTTATTGTAGAGATGCAATTCTATGGTGAATAATGTTAAGAACTTCACATAAAATAATAGAAATCTTGCAATATATCTAAAAAGAGATATAACCCTTAAGGTAGGGCAACGCCATACAATATCCACTATGAGGGGGCAAATCTTCTATGGCACTTTGAAGGGTCAATCTTCCTATAGAACATAAAATCCAATTACAATATTCTGGATTGATGCTTTACACTTGGTAAGCCCTTAAAATATATGTAGTCTTGCTAAAGATAACTACTATCCCATACATGTTGGATAAATATCTGTATTGTGATTAACTAATGGGATGAGTTACAAAGCACATGCACCCACAGTTCATTTATTTTTAACAGTGTTCCACGACCGTTGGGGATGGGGAGACGGGGGGACGCAGGGATGGGCTTCAGGGACGCAGGGGACAAAGGGAAAAAGTTTCGGGGACGGGTTTCGGGGACGGGGGGACTTGGGCCTGGGAGGGGGAAACGCATTTCCGTGGAACACTGTTAGTACCTAATACACTCTAATACCAGTACCTAATACACTCTAATACCATATCCTTAGGTACATTACATTCTCGCCCGCTTAGGATGTTTCATCCTTGAAACATGGGATGAAATACCTAATAATCGACCACATAGAATGTGACATTATGAGCTTTATAATAAAATGACTCATTTACATTACATAACAAAATATGTTTTGCGCCAAAGCTCGAGGACCAAATTGAAGCTCATCCATTCATCTTTTTTTGCTTCCTTAGTCTTTGCTTGGAGATGGCTCTCGTAAACATCTGATCAAAATTATCCATTGCTTGTTGAGATGAAAAAAATAACATTTGTGGAACAACATTGATACTCAATGGAGGATAAAAGAAATCATTATCCACTGAAACAAAATCCTTCTGCACATCATATTCATGGGTGCACTTAGAAAAAAGAGGAGAATCATCTAACTTTGGCTGGCAAAAATATTCTTTAGCATGTAGAGGAGATTATTTTGAAAAGAAATCCAAATAAGTGTTTTCATCCAACTGAAAGAAATCCTCATACTATTTTATGTACTTATCTTTTAAATATAGTCATGTATCTCTTTCATTTTCATATTCCCCTTCCTTATATGAATGAAGAATAGATGTATGATAATCAACCTTGAATTTATGACAAGTATTCTTAAATGCATTCAACTCTTTCCCATATGCTTTCATTGATGTAATGGTACTTTTCCCTTCTGATTTATTAAGTATCAATAGTGGATTAACCTTTTACCTAAGATAGATAATTTAATATTAAGGTGTTAAATTCACTATTTATTATTAAGTGTTTACACAGTATTTTAATAAAGTATCGAAGTAATTTATTCAAGTATTGATAAACTAATTACTCAGAATATATAAAACATTGAGATAATGATTTGCAATGGTGAAACATTAGGGCAATGACTATATGAAATTGATTAATACATATCTATAAATCACGAAGAGGCTGCTTTCCTGCACGCAGAGGATTAGTTATAGGTATAGGGTTTCCAGGCAAGGGAGCACTCTACGAGGACACGGTTCTTACACAAAACCCCACATGCCTTCACGACATGAAATAAACACAGCCCTGGCCAGGACACTCCTGGGTGTACGCTGTACCCCGAGTTGGACACACTGTATGCCCCTTCTCCAATGCCCAATGCCCAACCACCAGACCTTAACTATCCTCTCTCTTTTTCTTTTTTCAATTTCTTTTTCCTCTATTATTTTCTCCCTCTGTGTCCTTTATTGATTCATAGGTTTTAAATAATGTCTCAAGGGTGGTAACAAAATTCATAACCCTTCATAACAATTATAATGTCCATAATTATATTTATTTAATACTATTTATTATAAGTCCATTCCACAGGAAAAAGTCCCATAACAATTAATCCCACAACTTTATCTAGATCATCTTTAGAAATTCTCATGAGAACTAGGATTTTAAAAAGTATATTTTTGCATTAAGTATATTTTTACATTAGATCTCTTTTTCTACCCCAGGTTTTGAAAAGAAAATAATACAGAATTGTAGATGTAATATGTTTTATTTCTCTTGCAAAAAACGAAAATTGATTTCCTCACCTAGATTGCAAGATATCAATTTTTTCTCAAAAACATCAACATGTAATTTTTTTTAAGAAATCTGATTCACATGGTTAACTTCAGATCACCATATTTTCTTTCATATTGTCTGTATTTTTACTGTCACCACTTTTTGGAAAGCTCTTGATTCCTCTTTCTAATGAATTCAGATTTGTTTTCGTTGAAGACCTGTGTGAGGCACATGACCATTGGTAAAAAAATTAGCCCTCAATAGAAAAAAATCAGCAATGAATTCTGCTCGCTTTGCCCTGGAAAGAGCTCTAATACCAGATGACAAAAACCTAAACATAAAACAATAGAAATGCTACAATATATTTAGAAATAAATCAAACCCTTAAGGTTGGACAACACCACAATAGCCACTTTGATGGGGTCAAACCTCCCATGTCACTTTGGGGGGCATTCCTCCAATGACGGATCAATTCCAAATTGATACTTTACACTTGGTAAGCCTTTACAACATATAGAGTTTTGCTGAAGACTGCTACTATTAGTCAATGCATGTGGGATAATTTTTTAATATTCTAATTAACTCGTGGTATGACTAACAAAGCATATGCATCCACACTTTTATTTACTATGTAATACACCCTAATAGCATATTCTTAGGATGAGGCCTTAGGTATGTGTGAGATTTTTAAATACTCGATACTTGAAGTGCTGTTGGAACCAGGTTGTTTCTAGCATCAAACACTATATTTAGAACCAAAAGTTTGGCCATCTAGCTCCCTTGATTTTTGAAAAACTCTCTTTATTAGATTACTGGATACAGGACTTTTTTCTTTGACAGGTAACACTATCAAGAAATGGGGTTTTGCATGGATTTCAGCCAAAAACTAATGCTGCTGTTAATGGGTGGGCAAGCCATCCACTCACAAAGGTCTTGTATGATGGCCGAAAACTTCGACCTGGTATGGCTTGTCCAAATGTTGAATTTTTAATTTTTTTTGGTCTTCAATTGTTTTTGCTAGAGCTAGAAATCATAAACTCATCTCTCAGATCTTTCTCTGCTATATTATTGCTCCACATTTGGATATTACATGGCAGGATTGCTAGAGCCAAGGCTTAAGTTCAGTGGTCCACCAACAGATGCTGTGATTATTGAATTGCTAATGTCAAAGGATCCAAACTATCGGTCCATTACTGCAAGACCACTCACACCTTGAAGGTATTTAATTGGTGAATGAAGCTATTTTTCTCATGTTTCTACAACAATAAATGGCGATGCCTCCAGCTAATACATGGTTTAACATGCTTCAGATATGATTGTTTTCTATCCCCTTTTATTTATTCATCATTGCTATAGATCAAAAGCTATTAGCTAGTTGCTACTTGCTAGAGTACAGTGATCCATTTTTTAATTATTTACCAACAAATCATTAGATGGATTACACTTATTAGCAAGGTTAAGTTTTGTCATTTCCATTTTTAATGAGATTAGCTTTAGCTATGTGAAACAAATTGGACTCCAGCAAGGCATCTTGTAACTACATTTATGCTGCTAGAAAGTTTGTACTGATATAGTTATAATATATATTATCAATTTATCACATAGTTCATTTGTTTAAATCATGAACTACTACTGACAATGTATGCAATGGCTTTTTTATGGTCAGTAGTTTTGAGGCTTCAGGATAAATATGGTGTATTTCTTAAATTCACATGAGCAATGCAGATATTTCTCCACTTAATGAATTTTCCTTGCAATCAATGAACTATGTATGTTTATGTGTTGCAAATACTTGTGTCTAGACTGGTTTTTTGTTTTAATGCATCATATTATGTTCAATAAAGTTGTTCAAACTAATAATTTGCTTGTTGGTGCTTGTATTTATTTGTGCTTAAATGCATTATCTGAAATGCTCATGGTAATCACTCTGATGACTTCCCAAACTATGCTCATTATTATTCTAAACAGTTTTTCTTTGCATCCAAACTAAACGCTCAACAATGGCATGACTTGTATGCTGATGGTGAATACCGGCAACCTCAATGAAGGCACCTTGTAGGTATTTGGCAGGTTAAATATTTTCTGTAAGATTTTAATGGGAAAGTCAGCAGTCATGTTTAGAGGAGCCATGGTGGAGGAATTAGTAATTACAGACAAATTTCGGCATTGACATCATTGACACCTGAGAGAAACACCAATATTGAAGCTTGTAGTTAATCTTGTATTCTCACAGGAAAAAGGCTAACTGGGGTTTAGTTCTGTAAGTTGATGGTTAGCTTGTTCAACATTTTATACTTCCTAATGAATGCCTCTATTTTTTAAATGCAGAAAAGAGATTCTGTTGATGTATATTTCTGAATCCAGGCGAACAGGGGTTCAATTGTGTATGTTGTTGATTATCTTGTTCAACATTCAATGCTTCCTAACGAATGTTGGTTTTTATTATTAAAATTTAAAACAATAAATAGATTCTATTAACGTATATTTCTGAAGCATTTCAAAGACACAAAGCTGCATTCATCAAAATTAGTCTGGAAGCAAGAACATAGCAGGTTTACAGAATTACTTCTATTAGCTGACAAAATAGTAAAACTAATTATATACGGGCTTTTTGTTGCAACAAAAACATAAGTATCCTATAACAATGAACATTAAATATTATCCAAATAGAATTTCATAATGCCCAAGAAGTGTGGTTGTTACTTTGTTGTGACTACTGGGGATTACCTGAGGCAGGCATTGGATTTTTCTCTATCTGCACGTAGCTTCTTAGAGTATAAAATTATTAAATGGTGATAGAGATCTGCTGCGTGCCTAAGTGTTGGACATGTGGTAGACATTATTTTGGGTTAATTAGTGATGGAAGAGTAGATGATGTTGAATCCAGTTTAAACAGTTCAATTGCAAGCTGTTCCACTGTTTGCCATGCAGGCAATTATTTGTAAGGTTTACATGAAGTCACTGCAACCTGATTCATTATTTGTTTTTTATGGCCATTTAGCTTGTTCTTTCCTACTGATTATGTTGTTTTGTTAAACTGCTGCACCACAGCTGCAAATTTCCTAACTGATTACTCAAATATTGTCAAAAATCGTCTGATCACCATAGAGGCCATGGTTACCAGGTTCAAAAAGATTGATTTGTTCAGGAGGCCAAAAAACTGGGAAATCTAGAATCTTCAAATTGGTTTGGAATTTTTTTTTATAGTGATTGAGAAATCCTGGACCAGACAAATCTGTTGCATCCAAAAAAATCTGGACACAACTGGATTTGGTAACTATGATAAGAGTCCATATTCCTTACTGCAAATATTTCTTTGCTTTGGTTCTCTTAAGTTTGCATGACTGCCTCTCCTAAAGTTTTGTTAATAGCTGGTGCAAGTTTACCAACAAGTGGCGGACATAGGCTAATGCAGGTGCAAGCGTTGACCTTCTTGCTTTTTACAGAAAACCTAGTTACAATATGCTCAAAGTCCAGAGTGTTTGGTGAGCTACCTGAGAAGGCCAGGTAGGTTAAGTGCAGATCTTCATTTGATTTGCAGGTTTGTCAGCTGAGCTATCTGAGCAGACCATGAAGGTTTCAACTGGAATTTGATCCCTTTAAATTTAGGTACTCCTTGCAGTGATGCTTGTCTGCCTGAAGTACACACTTGTACCCTGGACCCAAAATTTCTGTTTATTCCTATATATTGAACAATTTATCAAGTGTCAAGTTTATCTGTCATTGAACATAGAAACTCCAGAGTCTCAGAGGTTCAAAATATGAGGGTCTTACAAGGTTAATGAACTCAATTTTTATAATAGCAAGCTTTTCAGCTTGACCTCAGAGTTAATAAAGTGGGATCTGGGTTTGAGAACTCTTGTCGAATTCCAAGTTATTGCAAGACAGAGACAAATTATAATTACTGTCTTGAAAAAATTGATTTCTAAGCTCAAGCAATCCCTTGCTTCCAAGCTGTTGGAACCCAACTCATTTAACAACTTTAAGAGGTGATATCTGATATTAAAATTAAATAGTTAAGAGTTTAGAGATACTTACCTAGCATGAACACTTAAAAAAGGAAACTCCAACCTATCAATGCTCAATTCAAAGACAAGCAGAGGATTAGGATTCATGAATAGTAGTTGTCAAAGAGAGAAACTTTCTGGTTGAAAGAACATGGCAAGACAAGACACTCAACCTTTGAGTTTGTTGATTTCCTAAGCAAATTGATTCCTTGTAGGCCGGTCATCCCTTTTTGCATGAATCATTGTACTTAAAAAGATATTTTCCTTGAAATAGCTCAGACAACTTCTGATAGTGCTTTACTTTTGAATTTTTGATCAGCGATGGGGAATCTACAATTCTCAAAAGGCCTAAAAGAAGCTATAATCTCTGCCCCCACAAATTCAATCAAATATAAATCACTCACAACTGAAGTGGAAGAGCTTCAAATTCTCAGACTAAGGTCATGGCTACCAAGAAAGATATCAAATGTATTCTAAATAATCTAAGTTTCAGTAGGTGACAGTTGGATCTGTAATGATGAAGTGTAATCTTTCTAAGCACCTTTTAGGATGCTTCCTAATCACAAGCTCTTATGTTTCTTAGTGAGATCCATTTCACAAGTGGGATCTTGCTCAAGTTACATTCAACTTTTGTGTCTTTCCCTTCCAAGGTGAGACCTATAGAATAGAATACAAGTTTTTTAACATTCATGAGGCCAAATATAGTTGAAGACCCTGCAATTTTTGCTTTCTGAAGTGCTGATCTTCGGCTATTCAATTTAATTATGAACTCCCCCATTTTCTCAACGTACTCCCATTCAATAGATTGCTTAAGTACTTGTGTACTTCACTGGGATTTAATTGTAAGATTTGCATTCCAAAATAAAGTGTTTTTGGTTTTCACTGCTCCAGCTGTGTATAAGACACTCACTCTCTTCTCATGCTTCTTTGGGCCTTCTCCATCTACCTGTTTCATTTTATGCTAGGTAGTGTTTTTGGATTTGAGGATGCAGCCTACCTCATTTATGGTTGCCTTTAGTCCAAGTTTAGGAGGGGATCTAAAATGATAATTTCTCGATAGATATTCCAAAATTGTAATTTTTCATCATGCATTCTAAACATAGAAGGATTTGAATATAGAAGGGCCCAACTCATTCAAATATCTTCATTACAATTTATTAGTTCTATTTGGCTCATTCATCCTTTGTTGTACACATTTATGGTGACTTGAATATTGAGCTCAATTTTGGGATTGCTACATTAGTTGTCATCGAGTGATGCTTTTCTTTTGGGCAATGTTAATGCTAATGATGAGAACCACTAGATATTTACACATGAAGGATGAAAATTTTATTTAGGTTTTTGATTACAAACACCTTAGTCTATAGAGAACCTAGGCTAATGGTAATAAATCTATCATGGCTTATGGTAGGCATCGTCTTTAGCTTGGCGAGTCATGTGATCTTTAGCTTTTCAATGTGATTCCCTATTTTTCTTCAACAAATTTATGCTCTCCCTCTATAGTTGGGATGTGACTATCAAATTTTGTTCTTGCTAGTAGGTCTTTGATTGTCCACATTTAAAAAAAAAAAAAAATCTCACATCAAGTCCCCCATGTTGATCATATTACTTTTATTGTCACTCATTGTGCAATCTCTCTTTCCTTTCTCGCCTATCTTCTATGATTGTTTAGTTTTCAACACACTACTTTTCAAGTTTATGCTTGGTAAACCATTGATTACACTACTAACGTTCCTTGTTTATGTAAATCTAATACTCCCTCTCTAATGTTGACCAATAGTGAATTCCTATCTCATGTCCTTTGGGAGGCAATTCTTTTGCTTGCACAATTCATTATACTTGCTAACCTATCCACAATATTATTTCCCTATTCTAATTTTTCCTAGCCCATGCCCCTAGACACATACCCTCCACATGTAGAGTCTATTGACACCAATCGATGAATCATATCTTGCATCTAGCTGACATTATATCCTTGATACCCTTTGCAATTATACAAAAACCTTTTGGGTACCCTTCTAGGTTTTCCCAATCCCCACTTCAACAATTGAGCCTTCTAATCCCCACTTCAACAATTGAGCCTTCTATGCTTGTTCTCTTTGCAATATTCTGAAACAACCTTTCTTTAGGGCTCTTTATATTCCTTGGGTTATGTTAGGAGAACTATTCAAAAGTTATATACTAGCAAGTTGACATATTACGAGAGGCTTCATGCGAAGCTACTTTGTATGGTGTGGATTCACTCATCTTTATGTTAGAGCTATTTAATGAGGCCATTTGCTTGATGTACTAGCCTTTTTGGTTAGAGAACATCGTCTTTCTTATGTTACCCCGAGTTTTTGGGATCGGGTTAACAGGGGCAGGGGAATGCATTTTCAAGTCTTCGATTTTTTTAGCCATTTTTGGGGATGGCCAGGTGACGACAAAGTGGGCGGTTGTATAGAAAATAGGGAAAATTTTAAATATATAAATATATATATCATACTTGCTATAAGATTGTTAATGGAATACAATAGACACTCCGAGTTTGCTTATGCACTTGGAATCGATCCTTTAACAAATGAAGCAAAATTCTTTTCCTTTAGTTGAAACTTGTTGCTTGTTACTTTCTAGAACTTTGACTTCATAAGATGAACTACCATGATAGGGTACATTAAATAAGTTTTTCAATGATATATAGAGCACCCAAGTTTAGTGGCAAATACCTTGCAATCCAAATAAGCAAGGGATATTATATACAACCAAAAGTTACACTCCCAAATAGAATTAGATTTTCTTTTTAAAACACAAAATAGAATCAAGAGATGAGAATTCTACCTAGAATTTACATTGCAAGGCTTTCCAAATAATATACGATATGGCTAAATTAGATAGATGAGCACATAAACCACACTGCACACAAAAAGATGAGTAGAAATACTAGCATGGATAGTCCAAGAGGGTGAGTGAAAATTCACTAAATGAATATAGACCATTTTCATAACATTTTCAACTATACATCCCTTGATATATTTTATCACATTCCTAGAAAATTGGGCATTACACTTAATGGTTTCCTAGAATTAAAAAAATCAACCATAATTCTACCATCTATATGCATGTCACCATCTCCAAGGTATAATGAGTATGGCAACATCAAAACAAAATTTGTTCATGCATTCTTTAATGGCACTCTTTAAAGGGGATGCTTGTTTGTCCCTAGGATGTTTGGGGGATTTCACAAACATCCCAAGTTGTGCAGGGGATAGTCAACCATCCCCTCTAATATCTTGTCGTGTCCCCTTGTTTCAGGATTGTTTCGTATGATTTCTCAAATTTTAGGGATGGCTAGGGGACATCCCTAGGCGTCATCTCGTCCCTGGAACGCCCTAGAAACAATGACATGCCTAAAATGGCCAAGACATCCTCAGGTTTCCTTGTATCTATCCCATTCATGGGTTAGGAGATAGTTCAATCATGAAAAAATGTAGGATTATTATGATTGGATATAGTTTAATCACAAATAATTGTAGGATTCTTATGATTGGATATGCATTCATGAAGCTTATGTCACAATTTTGGACATGATGAATTTGAGTTTTTAAAGTGGTAATCATTGAGCAAGGAGGCAAGCAATGTTCAAGTGAGAGATCCAACTATTGACTACATTCTTAAACTTGTGCTATCATTGGTGGGGCTCATTAGTGGTCTTCAAGAGTAGTTTATTGTTTTTAAGATTTTAGTAGGGCCCTGACTTTATTTTAGGAGATGCTTTTCAAGTTGTATAACATAGATGAGTTTGTCAAATTTATTTCATAACACATTTAGGTTGGTTACAATTATATTTGAAATCATGTTTCAATTTCTACATTCCTCTTTGATGGTGGTGTGGTTCCCAAGACAAATTGGTGCCTTTACTTTTGCTAGCCTTGCCAACTTGTGGTAAACCTTAATATAAATAAGCTCATAGCATTCAACAAGGAGGCTCTTTCTTGTTTGGTTTTCTACAATAGAGAATGTGGAGAGCATGTTGACTTATACTTGGGAGGTAAGTATATTCGCTTGTCTAGGATTAAGTGTATCTCTTGGTCATTTGTAAGATATATGCCTTAAATTAGCTAGCGCAAATACTAGTTCTTTCAAATGCACTTCAATAACATATATTTGAAGATATACATCTTCAATGCAACCACTACATCTGTAGGTTTTGAGGTTTTGGGTCTTAGTTTTAGGTTTATTGAGTGGCCTTGTCTTAGGAGGTTTACTTTGTTTTATTTTAAATCTTATATTCTTCAAAAAAGAAAGAAAAAAAGAGATATCAAATTACAATAAAATGATTGAAGTGACTCCCTATGCAATTTGGGAAAACTAATATTTGGACACATTCCCTTAGGGGTGTACACTAATCATCCTTTCAAAACATTTTGATTAGTGCAAGTATGTAAAATCCTTTTCTCTCATATTTTGGGTTGCATGAAGTGGGGATCATATCACATGAAAGCTAGTCTTCTTTTATTGACCCATAAAAGATAAATTGTCTCCATGTTTTGAGATTAGTCTCCTAGAATGTGCAATGACAACCTTATAGTGGCATGGAAAAGCCTTTATCCTATGAGGCAACTATAGTTTAGTATGGGCATTGACCTTATATTGGCATGGACAAGTTTTCAAGTTATGAGCCAACTATATTCTACTATGGTACATGGATTGTCTAATGGTTTTTCATTCTCATCATTATGTGCAATCTAGCCTTGGATTTCCTATATTATATAGGAAATTGAATCTCTTAATATTCTATTTTGAATTATTTTCTATGCTTTTAAGATAGTCCTTTAATGAGTAGTTTTAGTCCAAGCTAAAGGATTTTTTTTATCGATAAAATTTGACATTTAAAAATAGAGAATTATTTAATGACATCTGATTACAAGATGTGTTAAATTATGTAAATTTGTGAAACAAATGTGATTTATAAGGTACATTGTATGTATTTTTAAAAAAAGAAAATAAAGAGGAATTGCGACTCTATTGTTTACTAACAAGTCTTTAAAGCTATTGACATGTTAGACATTTTTATTAGCATAACATTTTAAATTTTATTTGTTTCTATTCTTTTCAAAAAGATATGAAAAAATAAATAATAATACTTAAAATACAAACATAAAGTATTTTGGTGCTACTCTGATGTTTATTTTATGCCTTAAACATTGAGAAGTGACACCTATAAATTAAAAAAGGAGCATAAAATGCAAATGGAAGGTAAAATCATCATACTAGAGGGAGATATGGCTCTCATTAGAAAGGAAGGTGCTAAAGCTAAACAAATGTCCTAGATTTTTTTAAAAATAATACTTATTAAACATGCGAGGCTAATGATGGATAAGATTTTAAAAAGGTTTGGTTGGAGTTGTGTCACACTTTGGGCCAACTAAGGGTAGTCCGGTCGGACTACCCTTAGTTGGCCCAAAGTGTGACACAACTCCATGCTTTGCTCCGTATTGTATGTTTTTTTTAAGAAAATAAAGAGGAATTGCCACTCTATTGCTTACTAACAAATATTTAAAAGATATTTACATGTTACACATTTTATTATTTTATAATTTTAATTAAACATTTTATAAATAGTGAAATTTTAATTATTTTAAAAATAATTTTATATTTTACATTTTAAATTTTATTTATTTTTATTCTTTTCAAAAAGATGTGAAAAAATAAATAATAATACTTAAAATACAAAAATAAAGTATTTTGGTGCTACTTTGATGTTTATTTTATGCCTTAAACATTGAGAAGTGACACCTATAAATTAAAAAAAGGAGCATAAAATGCAAATGGAAGGTAAAATCATCATACTAGAGAGAGATATGGCTCTCATTAGAAAGGAAGGTGCTAAAGCTAAAGAAATGTTCTAGATTTTTTTTATAAATAATACTTATTTAACATGCGAGGCTAATGATGGATAAGATTTTAAAAAGGTTTGGTTTTATTATATTGGGATGTATAGATATTGAAGGTCCATTTAATGATCTAAATGTTTTTCTTTTATAAGGGTTTTTTATTATATAAAAAAAAATAAAAAAAATTCTATTGCAAGTTTTCTTATTTGATATTTATTTTATCTTTTATTAAAAAATGATATATATATATATATATATATATATATATATATATATATATATATATATATATATATATATATTCTTTCACTCTTAAATATTTTAGATAGTGTTGAAACATTTAGAGTTTTTTGAGTTTAAGAGAATCATGTTCAATTTTTTTAATTTGTGTGTTTTGATTGAGTACAATACAAATTAGACAACCATAAATGTCAATATTAATGGCTATTTATTGCGTTATTATGAGATGCTCGGACACTATATGGATTAAATACTAAAAATGTTAAAAAGAACATAGTAAAACCTTCTAATTAATATAAATAACTTTTTAAGTTGTAATTAGGTTAATATCACATATGTAGAACTTAGGAAATGGTTTATAAGATACATGTTTAAAATGATAAATATATTTGTCTTTCCTATTTAAAAAAAAAAAATTCTTAAAGTGGCTTGTATGTTTTTGATTAATATTGCAATGTTAACTAGGGCGTTGATCCTTTACATAGCCTCTATCAATTTTAAATAGCCCAAGTAGGGGTGCAAACCCCAAACAAACAAAGTCGGATAGGCCAAACAAATCTGTAAAACCCGCAACAACCCAACCACAACTCAAGAGGGGAGAAATACCCAAAACTTGACCGAGGGGGGGGGGGGGGGGCGCTAGGAAAGGGGGGTAGATTTTCCCTTCCTCCTGTGACAAACAACTGTCCAGGCAACACTGTCATTAGGAACATTCAAAGAAATATCAGGCAGGGAAGACCTCGTAGAGTCATTGCCAGACTACTGTTGCAGAACAACAACTGATTGTTGCTATAGAACAACATCAAGAACTTAATCGTCAGGAGAAGAGCGAAGCTGTGGAGTAGGAGCAACAAAAGTAGGAGCCAAGGGGGCAGAGGAGTCCACGTTAGTAGTAACATCAACAAAGGCTTCATCAACAATAAGGGGCACTTCATCTCAAGGGGATTCAACCGAAACAAAGTTTGAAGCATTAATTGTCAAGTGTTCTTTAGTAGCATCCTTCCATCAAGTAGCAGCACCTTTGCAGTGAGAGAGAGTACAGTCTGAAGCTAAGTGACCCGTTGAGAAGCACCTTCGATAGCGAAAGGGAAGGCCCTCATAATCCAACGGTTGAGTCCATAGCCTATCCCCAACCATAAGAACCACATCCCTGGGGAGGGCCAGAGATATGTCGACATCAATTAATAAGCGAGCAATGGTAGAATGACCCATGGAGAACGTGGCATCATCAACCTTCA
This sequence comes from Cryptomeria japonica, assembly GCF_030272615.1. Taxonomy (NCBI): domain Eukaryota; kingdom Viridiplantae; phylum Streptophyta; class Pinopsida; order Cupressales; family Cupressaceae; genus Cryptomeria; species Cryptomeria japonica. The sequence goes on along the minus strand of NC_081411.1, from coordinate 724,476,922 downwards.
AGAAGCTGCTAATGGAGTTACTAGTGGTCTCGAAGCAAGAAGGTTCCTAGAAATGGAGAGGGATATTGGGGAGGCGGACCCAAACCGGACGAACATAGAGAGATTCAGTAAGGGGGTCGTAGGAAGAAGTTCAGGGCTTAATAGAGAGAGAGTGATCCCCCCAAGTCCACAACTTTCCCAGACCAAATCACGATCAAGAGTAGAGGTAAAAGAAGCAACGAAAAAACCTTTAGCACAACAGAAAAGCTCAATGCCATGAGCAACAAAAGGCTTCCAAAATTCACTCACCCAACGATGAAGGTCTCGAAGAGAAGGCCAAAATCCAACAAATCTGCAGACCAAAGCATTGCATTGATAGAAATCAACATTCTCCACAACCTCTAGGCCACATACCACAACATGGGAAGTCTTGGCACAAGGAAGAGGATGAACCCCCTTGGAAGGATGGGCAACAGATCTGGCCACACAAGCAAAGCTACGATTTCCAGCAAAAGGAGGTCTGGGCTTAGCACCCACATGAGGGATAACAGGGAACTTGGCACCAGCAACACTAGCCCCGACCTCAACACCCACAACAACAACAGAGGAAGGAGCTTCACCAATAATAGGAACAAAAGGACGACCCCCCGAACCATCAACATCACCAACACGAGCCATAGTAAGAGGAGTTGAAGTAGTCGCAACACCAAACAAAAGGGTTTCAACAGAGAAACCGTGCGCAATATGGGGAGCGGCAACCACCCAACCCTCAACAGGTGCATCACTCCCGTAATGAAGAATGCCCACAAAGCCAGGCGCAAGCTTAGTCGTAGGCAGGGAGGGGTTCGCAATGGACAGAACACAGAGAGCGAGAGAATGCATTTTAAAATTCTTTGGGCTACTACTGGGCTTAGTTGCTTGTATGTTAAGTCCCCTTACCCTACAATTATTATCAACACAATTATTGTGTAAAGTGGATAATAATTATAATTTATACCAACATAAATGAAAAACAAAATCCTAAATGCAAGGATAACATAAGGGTTTTTGTTTTCATAGTCTTGCGATTATTATTAATTAAGAAGAAATTTGATGGAAGTGTAATAATTACTTGTTGAGGTTATCTTGGTATTATTGTAGCTATTTATTGGAGGTGTTTGTGTATTAAGTGTGTCTTCTCACCATTTAATTATATTTAATGTTTTGGGTTTGCAAATATGGACATTAATGATGCCCAATTGATGGGGCCACAATTAGCGAACACCATCCTTAACATAACACACATGGTTCAAATTCATAATTGGAATAACCTAGCTAGGGCATACAGTTTGTGAGATTGATGTCCCAAGGAGGGTTTAAACTTGTGTGACAACAGTAACAAAAATAAAATTGTAACCATTGCATGATCTAAAAATGAATCTAGAATATTTATTCAACATAGTACAATGTAGTTGGATGGGACCACATTGTAGCAAAGACCATGTGAGGACTACAATTCACACATGATGAGCATTTTAAATTTGGAATGCAAATTGTACATTTTTCATTTAAGATTTTTGTGCACATGGGAATTCTTCTAAGGCCCTAAGAGAACTCTAATGTCACATAAATTTGTAAAAGGAGGATTCTTTTTTGTTGAAAATCATGTATTTTTCGAGACTACAAAATTAGAAAAATCTTGTAGAATTCATTTGTTCATATTAAGGAAATAAATAAAAGTAGATCATTGCAACATAGTCCCACTTCTTATTATTTTCCCAACACAATAAAGGCTGTAGTAAGGCTGTTGCCACTACCATAAAAGTGGTTTTACTCCATATTGGAGGCTTTCCAAATACTTTTTGTTTGGTGAGTTATTGCAAGTTCAATTTCTATTTGATCAAAATATTTTTTTTCCTATATAAAAATTTCATTTGTACAAGCGAGTAAGAAGTATTTAATTGTGTGAGTATTTTTGCATCAACGTTTTGCATCACACTTTGTGATCCATCATTAGGATGAAAGAGGAGAGCATAAGGAAAAAAATGGATTGCGGAGTGTGTTCTAAAACGTTGATGCAAAAATACTCACACAATCAAATCTAGAAGCATACATTGATAGTTGAATGGATTGTGGAAATCTACTAACATTAAGGAAGAAGTAATTCAATATTTTGTTAATTCTAGAATATAATTTGGAGCTTGAACCTTTGCGACAACAACAACAATGCCAATATTTAGTACACATGCTATGCCATTAATGGTAATTTAATAAATACTTATTGAAATCATACTTTACAAAATAAATAAAAATGAATAATTTATTATTAAAACAAAAGGTAAAATATATTTACCATTTTATCTTTTTTGTAAGAAAAATAAATGCCACTAAAATTCGTTTAGGCTTATTAAAAAACGCAATCAATAAACAACAATTAATCTAGATAATAGAGTTAGAATTTGATAATTGCAATAAGTACATGAATGTGATGAATAAAAATATTTAGCTTTAAAATTGATGATAGAAGAATGATTTTACTAATTTGTTGAGTTGATTCAACTTGTTTGGAATTTAATGTCCTTATCTTGATGACTATCTTGCAATTTGTGTGCTTTCAAAAATAATATGAACATCATAAGGTTGATCTCAAGTGGTATAGATCTAATTTGATGCATGTAAATGATTGTGACATTTAGGATTGATATGCTAAAATGTCCACTTATAAACATATTTTCCTTGTTTGTATTTATAGTTGAACCTATCAAGATGGTGTATATGGACACTATTGGGAGATTGTTAACTTAATAGGTGAATGTATTCTCATAGGTCAACATCCTTGGTGGGTACAATTAATGGCAATGAATGGTATAGATGACAACATTCACCAACATGTAGATGGTCTAGGTGTAGATAATGTGGATTTGATTCTTTGTCTTTGGAGAGTCGAAGTATACTCTAATTTTTTTTTCCTTGTTACATATGAACGAAGTGCACATTGAATGTTTTTAAATACCATGATATAACATATTGGATAAACATGTATTAAGTTAGCTAGTCATGACTAGTAGAAAAAGGTGGGAAAGTTGGAATTTGAATTTAAAAACTTAAGTTTGGATTCATTCTTGCCTATTGCAAGATTGAACCAGATCAATCCCTCACCACAAAAAAATCATGGGGTAGCTAGCGAGCTTGTGTGGAAGTAAGTACATATAATAATTGTAAGTAAATTAAAAATGCATGAAAATAGATGCAAATAAAAATGGGCGGGGATTGAGTTGAGCCAAAGTAAGCTTAAGGTTATTGTTAATATGTTATTGCATGTTATACATTCCACCAAGGTTGATACAACTAAATGGGAATCGATATAAGTATGCGAATTTCACCATTACTTCCCCCTCACTTTAATATGCACATGAATCTAACTCAAGCATGCATTTTAAAGTATATGCATATTCTCAATCAACACATTAAATAAAATTCACACCCATAAATGATATATCTTTAAAACACAATATAATAATTCATAAATTCTCCTTGGTACGAGTGCTTTATTAAAAATTACAAAACAACAAAAACATATACAATCAGTAGCATTTGCCTCATAACCAAAATAAGCACAAATTGCCAGGTGCTCATATTGTCTACTTAATGGAAGAAGCAAATAGGAGATAACAATTTAACCTATACAATAGGTGATACAAAAAGTACTTTCTATAATGTAGAAATGTGATATGGGTCCACAAAATGTGGTTATATAATAAACATCCATGCAATGTAATCAAGATTGCATTTGACGTGCCATTTGAGAAAGCTTCACGCGATTTGACAATGTGATGTGATATGAGTCCATAGGACACTATATCAATATTTAATGTAATCAAGTACCATTTAGGTATAATGGTGAGTTTCCATAGAGGAAAAATCACCAACAAAAGACCAACCGCAAAAAGTGTTAAAGTGATAATATATATGCCCCTCTATTTGAATGCATAAATAGTTACGGGGAATTGTAGGAGACAAAAAAAAAAATAATGATAAGCATGATGATCTAAATTAATCAAATAAGATGTAAGAATGTAGGCTTATATAACATGTAAAGGTGTATCATTAGAGAGTAATTGTTTAAAATCATAAATTTGAGATATACTTCAAGACTTAAGCATGCTTCAATATACAGAAACCATAATTTAAGGATGAACCTAAAGTTGTTATAAGAATTTTTAAACCATATTAAAATATGATCAAGTTGAAGGGGTCAGTGTGTAAACATAAATAAGTGGAAATAAGTATCAAATAGTAAGTTAAAGATGATGACCATCAAATAGGGAAAAATAATAAAAGGAAACCATAAAAGCATCAATGGTATAAGATGAAAGTCATGACATGGGTCTTAAGTGTGTGATCACATGGAAATCAATGGTAGAGATCATAAGGCATCGAAACATAAGCATGAAAATATATACAAGGATAAAGTGATAAACAAGGAATCATAAGAAGATAAATAAAGTCATGACATGGGTCTTAAGTGTGTGATCACATGGAAATCAATGGTAGAGATCATAAGGCATCGAAACATAAGCATGAAAATATATACAAGGATAAAGTGATAAACAAGGAATCATAAGAAGATAAATAAGATAAGCATGTGATATGTGAACACAAATCATGATAAAGATAAACACTAGAGACATAATGAATCATAAGAGCACATGCAAAAACATAGAATCAAAAAATAATACACAAACAAGCTAAAAGGAAGAAAAAGACGAATCTCTATGCCCTAATATAAGAGAGAATGAGGGTAAAGCATTGTAAATAAATAGAGTTCTTAACCTTTCTATATAAGTATAAACACTAGTGTATTTTGTCTTATCTAAGTGTATTTTGATTAAGATAAAGTACATTCATTCCCTAAAAATAAATACTAAGCTTTTTTAAATAAATAAAAACTAGTATAGTAAAAGGAAAATGTTTAAAGGGATAAAAGAGGTAAAGAGTGTTAGGAAATTTCTAGCAATACATGACAAAACTCCACATTACCCAAATAGAGAAATCTATGCAAACAAGTATTTAGAATCCATATGAAAAAGAATAGACAACATACCATCAAAGATGAAACAATGGGAAAACCATTACAATACATCTTCAGAGTCCTCCACGAACAATTTTGAAACACAATCTCTTTACAAGCACTCCATGTGAACAAACATGTAATCACACATCCCTTATCATGCTTCAAACCCTCACAAATGCTAAACAAGATATGCTTTCAACTCCTTAGCCAAAATCCAACTAGCTAGCCTTTTACAACTACCCTTGTGTTTTCTTTAATAGAAACACGCTCACAAAAAATCACCAAGTGGTATTACATAAAACCACACAACTAATGCCATAGGATTACAAAATTATTAACCCCTTGTTTAATATAGGGTACTAAGTTTTCACTTGATTACTATTTCCCCAGTACTAATTAATTACTTTCTCCCAATGTGAGACCTCACAAATATATTTGCCAATGTTACATACACCACATAAAGTGACCCCAAGAATATTAACTCCTAGTGACACACATACTTCTAGGTTCCCCTAGGTGCACGTCACACATAATAATAAATTAAACATTATAAACATTATGCAAGGTGTACAACACCTATTTCCTAACCAAGAGAACATGCCTTGATTTGGAGGTCAGTGAATTAGATACCAAGTATAGGCTATGTGGACAAGTATAACAAAGGATAGAGATTTGAGAATAATTTGAAGTAGGGACACTTTCATAAATATTGTTGAGTTTGATCACGTGCAATCAATTTCAAAATGTACAAACTTAATATTTATTATACAAAAACGTGATGGTATGTAGATGTCATCCATATATGTTAAAAATAGATTTCATTCCTTTATAATTAGAAATATGAATTTGAGTATATATTTGGGCCATGGGGAAAAGCAAGGACTATTTGGGAACCTACTTTGATTAGGCACCTATTTTCAACCCTATTGGCAGTTAGAGCATGTTTATCCTTTTATACTTTGTGCTAAGAAGGTGTTGGCTCTCAAACATGTATTCTCATAAATCCTAAAGATTGACTCGAAAACCAAAGGTTGGGGATCATGCCAACAAAAGTACTAGGCCAACCCTATGATCAAATTGTGACATGAGTGGACCAATTCTTAAGAGTGAGTAATCTCTCTTTTAGTTTAGGCTCAATTAAATTCAGGACAATGTTCCTATATATATCCTTAATAGGATGATTAAAATATAGTGGTAGAACACTATATAAAACATTCAACAATTATACTTAGCATGTGATGGGTCTTGAAACTTGTCACTGACCTTATTGCATACCAGTTGCATGTAAGACATCTACTTAAGTTGTTAATAACAATATTATACATGCACTTGTACATAACAATAATAGTATGTATGTTTCTATAGATGGATCCCCTTAAAATTGTTAGAAATTATGATCTTAGGATACTAATCATTATAAATTAAATAAAAATAAATAAAATGATAATTAGACAAGCATAGATTCAACACTTTACACAACAGATACATGGGAAAACCCTATAAAGCAACATTTCATTTTAAAACACTTACAAAGAGGCCTTTTAAAACATAGACCAAAGTTGGGGAACACTTCTCCTTACTTCCATGTTGACAATAATACCTCATGTCTATATTGATAGACTTTGTTGTAAATCTTCAAATTCATACACTTCTCAATGAGAGAGAACCTCCATAAATAATAGAGAAGGGGTGGTCAAATACTTGAAGGAGTATTAGTCACACCTATTCAAAGCTACCATTGATATATAATCAATTATCTTATAGCACTAGTCTATGTTTTTTTAAAATAGAACATGCTTAATGAAGCGTATACTATATAAAGTTTTATAACTTTAGATGAGAACAATATGTTGGTCCTTCAACCTATATTCAATAGTTTCTAAAGAGTTTCAATGATTGTATGCTTAAAACTATTGAAGAGTTTGACAACAAATGGGAGGGATCCTAGGATCAACCTTCTTCACTTTAGGTTTCACAAGACCAAGGTGGCTTTCCCTTTACAATATTGATTGAAAATATGTGTAGGAATTAGACTATCATGGTAAGTAGATGTGATTTTCATACATTATGGTAAGGATTTGCAACATTACAGATCAAATAACTCATTTCTTGTAACTTAATGCTTATATATGAATGGAAAAAACAATTGTAAATAAATTATAGTTCCTTTAGATGTTGTCATTTGAAATATGTTTGGGGTAGGAGGGATATATAAGGGAGGATTGGTGCCTACTCTAGGAGTCAGAACACAATGTATCACATCACTTAATTGCAATAATAAAAAATCATGGTGGTCATAAGTCCTTGACTTTAAATACTTTTGCCTTGTAAATAGTATGGCTTTCTAGTGGCTTATGCAAATGATATCCTGCTTAATAATCCATTTGTAAAGTAAACATACCCATTATTTTATATGAAAGAATCATATTTCTCCTTGAACAAATAGTAACATATCCAAATGATTCAACACAAAAAAATTGTGAGAATAAAATCATAACCCTTAACTATTCATTTCAAGGAAAAGTTGCATTACGCGAATGGAGATGACAATATTGCACAATATGGATTCATATATTCTCAACCAAAAACAAAATATTATAAGGGAAGACTCTGCATATATATTACAACAATGTGTTTCTTATTATAGAATCAATACAACTCTAGTATCCCACATTTTCCAACCCCCATTTAAAAGTGAATTATATTACATATATAATCCCAAAAGCACACACATGGGTGACACATGCACTCTTACAATAACATGATGAAATCTCATGCAATAGAATGGGTGAAACTTGTGAACTAATTGCGATTGATTCACACTAACTCATTTCCAATGTGATAATTAGTTATAGTTGAATTACTCCTAGTCCATCAAAGTTGAATTAATTTTTGTTGCTTGTAGTATGATAGTAGAGTGTGAATTTGTAGAAGGACCCTTCTTGAGTCCTTGAACCTTGTTTACAAATGTTTGAGCCTAGGATTCAATTGAAGTTTACATCCCAATAATCCTATATGTAGAGGTCAACATGAATGAGACTAAGACAATCAATAACGATTTTGAGACTACAATAATTATCCTTGATATTGATAGAGATGCCTCTGCTATGACTATGTAAAATTAGGTTGTCATGAAAAGAAGATGGAGATGACATAGAAGAGATAGTGCCATCTTATTTCTCATCTTCACCACCAATAAACATTGAGATGGAATTGACAACTAGGGGTGGCTCACTAAGTCTTAATACATTACCTACATTCACCTTATTGAGGAGGAGAACACTAAAGGCTTTTGGGGAAGAATTTAAACGTATCTTCTCCAGTAAGGGGTGTGTGAGACTGGTAGAGCCACATACAAGAGAGGATAGAGGTGCACAACTCTCACTCTTCAAGTGAATCCATCATACTCCATAGGAATCCTACATCTTAGTCCAAACTTAAAATGTCCCTCATGGGACTTTGTTGGCAATTTTGTCAAAATAAAACAATTCCAACGCAAGCCTTAAGAACAGTAGACACCTAAAATTATCCTAGTCTATTTAAATAAATATTTTATTTATTTAATTATTTTATCCTAAACCTTCTATTAATTAAATAGATTTTTATTTATTTAATTGATCCCACTTCCTATATTAACTAAATAGATCTTTATTTATTTAACCAAATAATTATCTTTTTCCCTCCATGACACTCGTCGTTCATATCTTAATTTTGCCTCTAACTACCCTCTTATTATTTTATCTTTTTTGTTACCTACCCTTTAATCCTAGCCGACCATTTATCCTTTCACCTCTTAATCTTATCCCTTCATTTTCTAAGGTGTTCTCTATATAAGAGGATTCCTTCATCCTATCATAACCCTAACTAATCCAGCAATCTAACTAATCAACGATCAATCAATCTTCATGCGATCAAGCGACTTCGCAACCACAATCTGTTCTTTGTTGAGCTCTTGTGCACACAGAAAATCTGAGAGCAATCATATCAAACAAGATCAATGGAGATAGGAAACAATGGATATCAAACCCTACCAAGCATGTCAATGGTATAATCTTTCTATTTTGTTGTGATTTGCATGTTTTAGGTTCTTCATTGGTGTATGGTGGATTCTTGATTGTAGAACTAGGGTTTATGTGGTTGGATATTTGTTGGTTTTATAATAGTTTTAATCATTCCAAATTTCACCACACACAAGAACATAATTCAATTTCAAAATTTATACAATATTGTTAGCCATAACACTAAATTTTCAACATTATATATATGTAGTAAAATAAAATTTACCATTAAGCAATTTCCTCTGGTAGTCATGCTAGGAATTTGTGAGGAATGTATGAAAACAATGGTATTAAGGGGAGATTCCCTTGTACTGAGAGATCATGCATCTACTTTGGTCCATCCATTGTGGGTTGGTGTACTTAAGGGAGACCTCAAGCCTAAGGGCACTCATTCACCTCTTGGCCCAAATCTTCATTGCAGGCTAGTGTACTTGGAAACTCCCCCAAGCTCAAGGGCACTCATTTGTCCCTTGGACTACAACATATGGTAGGATCATAAGCCAAATCTATCCCTCAAGCCACCTTGGAGACATCACACCCTCGTTGATCAAGCCCAAGAGCACTCATTTGCCTCATAGCCCACTGTGTTGCATATTAAGGTGGTGTTCTGGATAAGTCACATGAGGATTGTCTTCCTCAACAAGCCTAGGAGCACTTATTTACCTCTCAACCCACAAGCCTCCAAATTGAGGTTGCGTGCTTGCTATAGGGTAGGAAACCCATCTCGAAAGGTTGAAAACACCTTCGTAGTTGCAATTCATCCATTTGGATTTCAAATAGACTATCTCAAGGAAACTATAATTAGTTTAAAGTTATAAATTCACATAAT